>NW_024070186.1:161124003-161144566 GCF_014754425.2 Oryx dammah | reverse complement strand
ACACACACACACACACCCTCTTACACACACATACACACACACACCCTCCTACACACACACACACACACACACACACACACACAGAGTTTCTGGGGTCCTCGGCCCCCTCCGTCGTAAGTGCAACCTTCCCTGGTCAACAGAGGAGGCATGGGACTCACAGCAGTGCTGTGGCCCTTGATGGGGCTCATGCCAGGGCTGGGAGGGGCTGAGCCAAGGCCTGGTACGGGGGTGGGGGCGTGGCTGCAAACTCCTAAGCCGCATGGAGCCGTACCCATCTCGTCAGGGTTCCCCCCAAAGATGAGTAGCACCATCCCCATGGGGTAGTGGGAACCTGAAGTGCTTGGTGTTACCTGTTGGTTTTCATCAGTCCTGAGTCCCCATCCAGTGCATCAGAACCCCCGGGGATGTTCATTTCAGACCCCGACTCCTAGGCCGGTGCCCCAGACCCCCGGCAGCCCCCACCTCAGAGAAGGTGTCCTGGGGGAGAGGGGCCCCTGGCTGTGGCCAACATGAGGGCTCCGGTCCCCACAGAACATCACCAACGAGCTGCTGCGAATCGAGCCCGAGAAGGCGCGCAGCACGGCCGAGGGCGAGGCATTCGTACGGGCCCTCCCGGACAGCAGCAGCACCGCCCTGCTGAGGACGCGGGTGGAGGACACCCAGCGCAGATACGAGCGCCTGGTGCAGCTGCTGGAAGCCGCCCAGGAGAAGTGGGTGCAGGCGGGCAGCGGTGAGGCCAGGCGGGGTGGTCAGGGGCCGGGCCACCCTCCACCCCGCAGCTAACTCCTGACTCGTGTCCTCAGAGTTGACATCGCCAACCGCCTGGAGAAGAGCCTACAGCAGGGCTGGGAGATGCTGGCCACATATGAGACCCAGCTGGCCCAGGAGGACACGGTGCCTGAGAGTGGCCAGGCCCTAGACAGCAGGAGGCAGGAGCTGGCGGTGAGTGTGGGGACTCCGGGCCCCGGGATCCCCTCGCTGAGCTGCAAGTGGGCTCTAAGGGCCCCCATTCGCCCTCCACCTCTAGACAATCAAGGGGCCCAAGGCCCAGGACAGCAGTCCTCTCCAGGTTTGGAATCCCAGCCACACAAGGGGTTTATGCAGCCTGCGGAAATCAGGTGCTGATATCTGCAAATCAGGTATCAGCGTAGCCACCCCCTCTCCGTTTCTCTGAAGGAGCAGACCTGGCCACCTGTGCCCAGATGCCTGCCGGGCAGGTCAGCTGAGCAGAGGCAGCTCTGCCCCTTGCCCGGCACCTGCCGTCTTCACGGTACCACTGGGCCATTCTAAGCCCGTCTGTGAGCCCGTGGGAGGCCCCTCATTCACGGACCACCTCACAGACCCCTTGCCTTTGGTGACAGCCTCACTGGGAATCCAGGAAGCAGGCTTGGAGGGCAGAGCCTCCGCCGGGGGCCCTTCAGTCGACACACAGTGTCACCGGCCCGCGCTGTGCGCCTCAGGGTTTTAGAAGCTGTTTTTCCCAGGTGGTGTTCATTGTCACGAGACGGAAATTGTAGAAGTGACCTCAAGTTTGAGGACCACTCAGAGGCAAAGCCCTGGTCCCTGACTGGGCCGGGCCCACCACCCCCTCTAAGCAGGCGGCCCCAAGCACTCTGGGCCCTGGAGCCCTTGGCCACGGAGCCCGCCACCTGCCTCTCCACCCCGCAGGCCATGGCCTCTGAGCTGCAGGCCCAGAAGGCCCTCCTCAGCGAGGTGCAGCGGAACCTGCAGGCTGCCAAGCAGTGCTCGGGGTCACTGGCCAGCCGCTTCCAGGAGCACTGCCCAGACCTGGAGCGCCAGGAAGCCGAGGTGCACAAGCTGTGCCAGCGCTTCGACGGCCTCTGCCAGCAGGCGGAGCTCAGGTCAGGGGCCGCAGGGCGAGGCTGGGGGGTTGGGAAGGGTGGTCTCGGTGGCCTTGGCTTAGCTAGTCTGCCTGAGGCACCCAAGTAGGATTTCTGCGGACAGCGCTGAAGGCTATTTTCCAAATAAAATACACATACAAAATTTTAAAAACCCACAGGGGTTGTAATGACCAAACCGTTCCCCCCAAGATCAGCCCTGCTATGAGTTTCTTGTGCGTCCTTCCAAAGCCACCCTGTACGAACCAGGGTTGGTAGGAAACGTAGGAACACCTAGCGTGTCCTGCTAGTTCCCCATCGTGTATTTTCCTGGCCTGAACAGTCAGGATGTGATCCCTCCTCCTCTTCTGTTTTCTGAAAGAGGGTCTGTGAAGACTGGGTATTACTTCCTTAAATGTGTGGTAGAATTCACCCCGGAAGCCATCTGGGCCTGCAATTTCTTTCTTTTTTTTTTTTTTTTTTGGTAAGAAGGTTTTTAACTACAAATGCAACCTCTTTTATTAGATATTGGACGATCTGGGTCATCTGATGCTTGAGCAGCTTCACAAGTTTGTGTCTTTCAAGGACACGTTGTACACCTCGTCAAGCTGTTGAGTTTGGGGCATGAAATGGTTTATAATATTCTCTTATCCTTGAAGGGAATGTCCTCGCTTTCATTCCTGACATCGTATCTTCTTTTGTTGTATTTGTTTATTCTGTTTTCTCCTCCTGATGATTCTGTCTGGGGTTGATCACTTCACTGACTGTTTCAATGAAACAGCTTTGGCTGCAGTGATCTTTCCATTTTCCTGTTTCCTGATTCACTGAATTCTGCTCATCATTATTTCCTACTATAGCTACTTACATTTGGTTCAGTCGGCTCTTCTTTTTCTTCCTTAAGTTAGAAGCTTAGACTGTTGATCTGAGAGCCTGCTTTTTTTTTTCTCCCTAATCTAAGCATTTAAGTACATTTTGCTAAGTACTGCTTTCACTTTGTCCCACAAATGATGTTTTTATTTAAGTGAGTTCAAAAGATTTCCACACCTCCCTTGTGATTTCTCCTTGGATCTGGGAGTGATTAGGTCCTGGGATTCACAGTGGGCATCACCTCAGGGCCGCACACTCAGGCCTGCCTGCCTTTAATGGAGGCCATGCAGTATTCCCACCCAATACTCCACAATTTATCTAACTACTCTTCTTCCTGGTAAATGTTGCGCTGACTCCCAGTTCAGTTCCCTTTGGTAACCTCTAGAAAGGGACAGCAGGCAGCTCTCAGTGCGACCCCCCCACCCAAAGGCCTGGCTGGCTTTGCCCCGCAGGGCCCAGAGCCTGCAGAGCGCCCGGGCTGAGCATGACGCCTTCTGCAGCGGCCGTGACCGCCTGCTTCAGTTCCTGTCCCACATCCCCAGCTACGAGCCCCAGGAGACGGACGGCCTTGGGCAAGTGGAGACCAAGCTGAACAACCAGAAGGTGAGCAGGCTGGGAGTCAGCAAACCCCTTTGTGGACGGGTGCCTGGTTGCGGTCCTGGCCTGGCGGGCTCCCAGCACCCGCGTCTCTGAGCTCAAGGACAGGGCCCCCTTCACTGCTCCCTCCCCGGTCCCTTGCATGGGGCCTGGCCTGGAGCAGACCGCCCCCCGCACAGGTCTGCTAAATAAGCAGATCACTGCAGGGTCACCGGGGAGCCCTCGTTGGGGGAAACTCCCCTCCACAGCCCAGAGCCCCGGCTCCCCAGAAGACAGCAGGGCCTTGAGGTGAAGGATGAGGAACAGAAAAGCCAACAGCCTGGGCTCAGATCCTGCTCCCACCCCCGGAGCCATGCACCCGCAGGCCAGGCACTGCACCGCTGGACCTCCTAAACTGGAAGTGAGGATGGTGCTCACCTCAAAGGATGTGTGTGGGGAGATTCAGGGAGATAATCTCAGAGACACATGCTTAGCCTTAACACCGTGCCTGACACCTCCACGCACTCAGTAAACACTGCCTTCCTGGCAAGATTCGTTAGCTTCTTGGCCCTTCTTCAGAGGCCCTTAGAACTGCCTTTTGGAACCAACAAATGTAAACAAGGAAGCTGCTCGTTATACTTTGTGCTACAGAAGAATTCCAGACTCTAAGGAATTCAGCTACTCTGTCTAGGTTTAGGATTTTTTTTTTCAAGCTTTTATTTTTAAAGTCTCTGTTGTTGTACAGAACCTGCTAGATGAAATAGCAAGAAGGGAAGAGGAAGTGCAGAAAGTCCACACACACTCCCAGCAGTACCAGCAAGCTGTCAAGGTGAGACGCGACACCCCGGCAGCAGGGCCTCTTCCCCACCATCCCCACCCCCCACCCCCTGGGGGTGTCCTCAGGCACGGCTGGCGGCTGTGGCTGGCGGCCCTGCAAACCGGCACCACCCTTTGGGAAACAAGATGGTACCAGGCATCAAAAATCAAAAGGGTTTTCTACTGTTTAAAGCAGTGACTGGGGGGAACTTATCATAAAGGAAAAGATGCGAAAAAATGATAATGTGGGATTAAAAAAATCAGTATAAAATAAAAAATGATTTACAATAGCCAAAGAGACAAACTAGAAGTAACCTAAATGTCCAATATTAGCAGAGGCAACAGCTAGGAAATTATCCAGCTACTTGATGGATGTTTAAGTCATCAAACTGACCCACAGAAGGACTCGGACAGGGCAGCATGAAAAAAAGCTTACGGTATAGAGTGAGATGAAGACGGCAGGAAGCCACCTTCTCTGGGCCAGGGGCAGCCTGGAGGGAGGGAGTGCGCTTTGGGGATGAAGGGGTTTGTGGGCCTGTTTTCTCTTGTCCCGCGTGTCGTCCAGGGATGTGGTTGTGTGCCGCTGATGGAGCAACGGTTCTCCAAACCTCCTGGAAGACTTTCGCAGTCAGCCAGAAGGGGCACGGGAACACTTTGGTCTCACCTGCCCTGGTCTGCCCTTTGCCACATGTCTCTCACCCAGGACTATGAGTTGGAAGCAGAGAAACTCAGATCCCTCCTTGACTTGGAGAATGGAAGGAACAGCCACGTGAGCAAGCGGGCCAGGCTCCAGTCCCCTGCCGCCAAAGTTAGGGAAGAGGTGAGCTCCATGGGCCCGGCCTCCTGGGGCTCCCTTCCTCCCGGGAGCATGGCACGCAGGCCTCAGAGGGGCACGCGCAGTGGTAAAGGGGGCTGGGGGCCCTCCTGGGTGCCAACAGTCTCAGTGGGAGAAGACGATGAACTTATTCTGGGCCGGCGACAGCGACACGCCTGGAAAGACAGCCTGCTGGGAGTCATGGCTGGGGCGGTTCCCCTTGCTCCACGCCGAGTGGGTCCGCACACACGGAGGGCTGACGTTAACCTGTTCCTTCTGTACACGAGTGTCTTAAGGCTCAGAGACAGACCTGCTCAAGGTCCCTGGGGGTTCAGGCTTCTGACTCTAAATCCAGTTTTCTTCCTCACAGTTGAGACTAGTGGAACTCCAGGTAGGAAGTGGCAACTCTCTTTGGCATCTCTCCCCAGTGCCAGGTTTTTCTCAGACACCTCGCTCAGCTTGATTCCTGTCTGTCTGGTCCCCTGTAGGAAGCGGCTCTTGCTGCCAAGTTCACGGAGGTTAATGCCATCAACAGACAGAGGCTGCAGAACCTGGAGTTTGCACTGACCCTCCTGAGACAGGTAATGGGTCTCAGGAAGGCATCCTATTGAAAACTATCCCAACAGCTAAGACACTAGGCTCCCTCTGCCTCAGAGAAACAGAGGTGGCCGGGGGGCATGTGCCCTCGCTGCCAGGCCAGGGCAGTGCCACCCCCATGTCCTCCCACGTCCAGGTGGGCGTGAATCCAACCTAAGCGACCTGTCCCTCAATCATTTGCTGGGTGCCCAGTAAAAGGTAACTTACTTCTAAAACTCGAAAATGTTTACAACAACATTGTGAGAGCCTGAAAGCGACTCAGTGTTCATCAGCAGTGGGTGGGTGACTGAGCCAGGGTCTGTCCGCACGATGGAAAACGATGAAACTGCCGCACGACGAGGTGGTCTTCTCTGGCCGCTGCAGATTCTCTCATAAGTGCAGTCAACAGGGTGCATGCATACTGGGGACCACCATTTGCGTGGAAAAGATAAATGCACATTGCACACGAAAATATATGAGTGGCAGAGGTGACTGTACTCTGTAGGGTACTGGGTTTCCCTGGAGGCTCAGACGGCAAAGAATCGCCTGCAGTGCGGGAGACCTGGGTTCCATCCCTGGGTTGGGAAGGTCCCCTGGAGGAAGGCATGGCTAC
This sequence comes from Oryx dammah, assembly GCF_014754425.2. Lineage (NCBI taxonomy): Eukaryota > Metazoa > Chordata > Mammalia > Artiodactyla > Bovidae > Oryx > Oryx dammah. Next base: position 161,138,466 of record NW_024070186.1, on the reverse strand, counting down.
CCACTCCAGTTTTCTTGCCTGGAGAATCCCCATGGACAGAGGAGCCTGGGGGGCTGCAGTCCATGGGGTCGCAAAAAGTCGGACACAACTGAGCGACCAAGCACAGCACAGCGCATCCTATAGGAACAGGACCAGAAGGGACAGGCGGCCTTCACGTCATACCCTTCTGTGGCTTTAAGATGTTTTCCCAGATGTGTTTAAACTAGTGGTTTTAATTTCGAAAGGAAGCCTAGGGCTCTACCGGCCCGACACTGAGCAGGGGGTGGGGGTGGGGGTGTCTCTTGGGGACCACAAGACAAGCATTGTGAGCCTTGGCGGGTGGCGAGATGGGGACCGATGGCGCGGAGTCGAGCCCTAACCCTGCGTGGTCTCCCCCTTTCCAGCAGCTGGAGGCAGGTGCAAGCCAGGAGGCCCTGCCCAGGAGCAAGCCCGGCCCCGGAGCGGAGGAGACATGGAAGATTCAGAAGGAGCTGGATGAGGAGATGGAGCGGCGGCGGCAGCTGGAGCGCGAGGTCCAGAGCGCCCAGGAGGAGATCCGGGCCCTGCAGAGCCAGAGCCCGCAGGAGGCGCTGGTGACCAGGGAGGTGCTCAGGAGGGTGCCGGACCCGGCGCTGGAGGAGAGCTTCCAGCAGGCGCAACAGACCCTGGCCAAGGAGCAGCACAAGAACCAGCTCCTGCAGGGGGAGGTGGAGGCGCTGCGGCTGCAGCTACGCGCCCTAGAGGAGGCGGCCCGGGCCGGGGGCCAGGAGTATGTAGTCAAGGAGGTGCTGCGCATTGAGCCGGACCAGGCCCAGGCCGACGAGGTCCTGAGGCTGCGGGGGGAGCTGGAGGCGCTGCGGCGGCAGAAGGGTGCCCGCGAGGCGGAGGCGCTTCTCCTGCAGCAGCGCGTGGCTGCCCTGGCTGAGGAGAAGCGGCGGGCACGGGAGGTGGTCACAGAGAAGGAGGTGGTCAAGGTGCACAACGACCCCCAGCTGGAGGCTGAGTTCCGGCAGCTGCAGGAGGACCAACGGCGGGAACAGGGGCTCCGGGAGAAGCAGGAGGAGGAGCTGGGCTTCCTGCAGGACAAGCTCAAGAGGCTGGAGAAGGAGCGGGCCATGGCCGAGGGCAAGATCACTGTCAAGGAGGTGCTCAAGGTGGAGAAGGACGCGGCGGCCGAGCGGGAGGTGGGCGCCCTCCAGCGCCGGTACGAGGATGAGGCCGCCAGGGCCCGTGCCAGCCAGAGGGAGAAGACCGAGCTGCTCCGGAAGATCTGGGCCCTAGAGGAGGAGAACGCCAAGGTGGTTGTGCAAGAGAAGGTGCGCGAGATTGTCCGGCCCGACCCCAAGGCTGAGAGTGAGGTGGCCAACCTCCGCCTGGAGCTGGTGGAGCAGGAGCGCAAGTACCGGGGCGCCGAGGAGCAGCTCAAGAGCTACCAGAGCGAGCTGGAGGCGCTTCGGAGGCGGGGGCCCCAGGTGGAGGTCAAAGAGGTGACCAAGGAGGTCATCAAGTACACGACGGACCCGGAGACGGAGAAAGAGCTCCAAAGGCTCAGGGAGGAGATTGTGGATAAGACCCGCCTCATCGAGAGGTGTGACCTGGAGATCTACCAGCTGAAGCAGGAGATCCAGTCCCTCAAAGAGGCCAAACCCCAGGTGCAGACCAAGGAGGTAGTCCAGGAGATCTTGCAGTTCCAGGAAGACCCCCAGACCAAAGAGGAAGTGGCGGCTCTGAGGGCCCGGCTGGCCGAGGAACACAAGAAGCAGGTAGACCTGGAACGGGAATGCGCCTCCCAGGAGGAGAAGATCCAGGAGAAGGAGGAGGAGCTGGCCCGGGGAAAGGAGGTGGTGGTGCAGCAGGAGGTGGTCAGGTACGAGGAGGAGCCAGGCCTCCGGGCCGAGGTGAGCGCCTTCACTGAGAGCATCGACGCAGAACTGCGGCAGATTGACAGCCTCCGCAGCGAGCTGCGGCGGCTGCAGCGCCGGCGAGCCGAGCTGGAGCGCCAGCTGGAGGAGCTGGAGCGCGAGCGGCAGGCACGCCGTGAGGCTGAGCTGGAGGTGCAGCGCCTCAAGCAGCAGCTGGCCCAGCTGGAGGCGCAGGAGGGCGAAGCCCGTGAGAAGGTGACCCTCACACAGAAGGTGGTGCTGCAGCAGGACCCCCAGCAGGCCCGGGAGCACGCCCTGCTGGCCCTGCAGCTGGAGGAAGAGCGGCACCGCCGGCAGGGCCTGGAGCACGAGCTCGAGACCCTGAAGCAGCAGCTGGAGCGCCTGGAAAAGATGGAGGTCAAGGAGAAGGTGGTCCTCTCCGAGAGCGTCCAGGTGGAGAAAGGCGACACCGAGCAGGAGATTCAGAGGCTCAGGGCCAGTCTGGAGGCCGAGAGCCGTGGCAAGAGAGAGCTGGATGCCGAGGTAAGCCGGCTGGAGGCCAAGCTGTCGGAGCTGGAGTTCTGCAACTCCAAGTCATCCAAGGAGCTGGACTTCCTGAGGGAGGAGAACCACAAGCTGCAGCTGGAGAGGCAGCGCCTGCAGCTCGAGGCCCGCAGGCTGCAGTCGGAGATAGAGATGGCTGTGGCCGAGGCGCAGGGCCTAAGAAGCCTGCCCACGATGGCTGGGGCCGACCCCGGGGCGCCGCTCAACTCGCGCCTGCGGTCCCTGGAGCGGGAGCTGGATGACCTCAGGAGGCTCTCCAGGGACAAAGACCAGGAGATTGAGGAGCTGCAGCGGCGCCTGGGCTCCGTGGCTGTCAAGCGGGAGCAGAGGGAGAACCACCTGCGGCGCTCCATCGTGGTCATCGACCCTGACTCAGGCCGTGAGCTGTCCCCCGAGGAGGCCCACCGCGCCGGCCTCATCGACTGGAACATGTTTGTGAAGCTCAGGAGCCAGGAGTGCGACTGGGAGGAGATCTCCGTCAAGGGCCCTGGCGGTGAGTCCTCCGTGATCCACGACAGGAAGTCCGGCAAGAAGTTCTCCATCGAAGAGGCCCTGCAAAGCGGGCGGCTGACCCCTGCGCAGTATGACCGCTACGTCAACAAGAGCATGTCCATCCAGGAGCTGGCCGTCCTGGTGTCGGGGCAGAAGTAGGCCCGCCCCCGCCCTCAGGGAAGACGCCGCTGGCTTGCCCCTGCCCAGAACCCTCCCCCGGGTCGTCTCTCCCTGGCCCCCCCCGCACAGCTCCCAGTCTGCTCAGAGCCCGGTGTACCGCCACCCCAGCTGCTGGGCCCAAGCACAGGCGGGACTGGCCCCTGCTGAGCTGTCCCTCAGCCTGGAGAGCGACCCACTTGTCCCCCGATTGTTCACACCTGCAATGCCTGTCTTCCTCCCCGCCTCTCCTACACTCCTCCATCAACAGACTCTCCATGGGACACCTGGAAGCAACTGACGTCTACCACTAAAGCACAAGACAGGCAGCAGCCCCATGGGCCAGCCTGCTCCGCACAGCACTGGCCTCCACACCCCAGCCAGGAAAACTCAAGGCAGGGAGGGCTCCATTCGGCAAAGCCCCAGCCCCCGGGGGCCGCCACCTGCATTCACAGCCCTCGGGATTCCAGCTCAGCTGACTCGCCTTCGAGGCCTCCTGGGGAAACCGATCTGGGCGCTATGCCAAAGGAAGCGCAAGAAACCATAACAGCGTGTGGCCCTGGTGCTTGGGTGAAGCTTAACTGTTGAGCCAGACTGTCCCAAGAGAACGCACCCTCAGAGGACGTGTCGTGGTTCTGTAACTGAAGTGCTTTCCTAGTGAACTGTAGCTGTCGGCCTTGGATTCGGTGCCTGGCCCTGCTTATTCTTTCACTGCCACTTAAGACTCCACAGTTGATTTTTTATCAAATGAAATTTGGGTTCTCTGTATCTCATGTATTATGTAAGAAAATGGGAAGAGGGAACTCTATTTATAGCGTGAAAATAAACACCTGCTGGCTTGATTCTAATTTCATGTAAAGTGTGTTTCTTCCTCTCTTGCCAGCGAGGCTGATTCCCCAGGGCCTGCTTGGCTTTCAGCCAGAATGAATGTTCCCCAACTACCAGCTCCTAAGGGAGAGAGAATTACTTGCGAATATGATAAAAAGAAACGCAAAAGAAACAGGAAAGAAAGGATGTTCTGGAAACCTTGAAACAATTTATTGTGTTGCTTTATACAAGATTAACAATTTCCACACCACCCCCAACACCAACATAGTCGCTGCACAAAAGCCACAGCCCTTTCACACCCAAGAATCGCCAGCAAGGTGAGCCCACAGCGTGGTGGCTGGGATGCCTCCGCCTGCAGCCCTCCTTGCCGTGGCTCAAGTCACTCACTCTTCCGTTACCACAAATAAAGCATCAACAAGGAAAAGAAACCTCATCAACTCCCCATCAAAGAAACGTTTCCCTGAGGCAAGAGGCATCGCTAGATTCCTAAGGAGGAAGACATCCTGCTCCGGCGGAAAGCTGGGTGGTGCCGGGAGGTGGGGGTGCGGTGGGGAGGGGCACCTGGGGTCCTCCCGCCGCTCAGCGCTCTTGGACGGACGGCCTCTGCGCCGCTCTGAGCTCAGCAATACCAATCTCTTCTTTGGCTCTTTTGCTACTACCTAAGACTAGTCTGTAAACTGGAAACCCAAGTTGCAAAAAATAGATATAGTAAAGGGACAAGGACTCCACTTGGCCCCATGTGACACACGTGTTGGTTTTTCTGTTAAAAAAAAGAGCAGAGGCCTGGCCAGCTGACGGGCCACAGTCTTGCTCCCCGGGCAGCCGGACAGCCTCTGAGAAATCGCGAGACACCAAGAGTCATATCCTGGGAGTCAGGACCCAAAAGAACTGCCCATGTCTCCACACAGGCAGGCGCGCATTCTCAACATAAGGGAAACAACTTAGCTGGAACAGTCGGTTCAGACTTCACAGGACAGGCAAGCACCCGAAAATCCTTGAGAAGCAGCTGCTGGCTGAGTGCGGCGCTGCCTCGTCCGTCTCCCAGTGAAGGCAGAGCCTGCTGTCTTGAGAGTGCGGACCTCAAGGCCTGCTTCTGCATGGCAGACACTTCCCAGGGGCCTGTTCCTGCAGCTCAGCCTGAGCATGGTTTTACACTAAACTGGAATGTCTACCTGCAGCCTGGAACTCCTCACATCCTCAGCCCTCAAAGAGGAGGAGGAATTCGGGGCTCTGCAGCCCACCTGCATGAACTTGGGATGAACAAGGTGGGGGCCCTGGCTGAGTGGGACCTGGGAGGCAGGGCCCGGGTGACCTTCCAGTCCAGATGGCCCAGGCTGTGATATGCAACCATAAAAAAACTCAAACAAGCTGGCTCTGTCTTAGATACAGACATGTCTTTAAAAAGGTCTTCATCTGAGACCCACTCAGAGGGCCGAGGGGACGTGTCCAGTCCTGCTCCACCATAAAGGCACTGGAATTATGTCTTCCTAGGAACAACATGAAGTGCGAAGAACAGTCCAATTCTATCCAATGCGTTTAATGGTAAGGATCAAAACTGAGCCAAAAATAAGTGTCTTTAAAAATCCTACCACAATTGTTGAATCTACAAAGGTCTTTTCTCTAAAAGAGCTTCATTGTCATGTTCAGTGGAGAGACTAGCCCCCACGATGAGCACACGTTGGGTGTTCTGAGTATTTTTCAGAGAACAAGGTACCTCTCCCAGCTGGGGTGTGAGCCGGGAGGATGGACAGATACTCTGACCAACCAGGGAGCCCACTGTGGCCAGAAGGAGCCCCCGACCAGTAGGGTGCGCTGAGGTACTCTGGCCAAACGAGGTGCTGGGCCACCTGCTCTGCCCGGCCACCAGAGTGCTCAGCACGAGCTGGCATGCTCCTTGGCCTAGCGCGGCCCCTCCAACGATTGTCTGCAGCAGAGCCGCGAGGCACTGAGCACCAGGCTGGCCAGGGCCCCCAGAGAAGCACAGGGCTGCTCCCTGAACTGAAGGCACATCACACGTGCCAAGAGACGCTCCACTTAGCACTCACGCCTTCCCCAGAAGAAAACCAATGGCAGAGCATAGTTATCATCCAACTTCTGAGACCTCCTTGTGCAGCTTCCAGCCTTTGCCCTGAAAATCACAACTTCCTTGGTACACTGGGCCCTTTGCCATGAAGCTGAGAAGCATCTGAAAAATAGTAAGCAAAAACAGAACACAAGACTCTTAGGATCTCCTTGAAGGCAGCAGTAACCAAACCTCAAGGGGACCACTTCTGAAATAGCAAAAGTCCCCGAACACCAAGTATTCTGGGGCTCAAAGGAGCTGGACGCGCTGGCAGACTACCTGTGGCACAGGCAGTGTGCTGGCGCTGGGAGGGCGGCCACCAGCTGGGCGCCGTCTGTGCCGCAAGGGCCGCTCCCGTTCCCAGCCACAGCTGCCATCCCGGGGCAGAGCCTGGCTCCTCGTGAGGCCTGTCAGATGCAGAGCGCCTCTCCGCTGCAGACCTGGGGGCTGGAAGGGCAAGCTCACAGGTGCTCATGTTCTGAGCCCACACAGGAGAGAAAGCAAAGCAGATACCAGTCAGAGCTGAGACAGCAGAAGGCTTCTCACCGATGACCACTCAGTGTAATCCTACAACACGACCAGTGTCTCAAGAAAGACATTCAAGTGGTCTCTTACAGCCCAGATGCTTTTCAGACAGCCTTTTAACTCCAAGAGGAAAAACAGGAAAGAAATGGTACAAGAAAACACTTTTCCCTTTTCTCCTGAAAATTCCACACATCAGTAGTCACATTTCCAACAGCACTCCAATTATTTCTGTTTGAGAGTGTTACCAAAAGCAAACAGAGGCAGTGCAGTCTTTCAAATGCCACAAGCTCTCGCCTGGATGGCTCGGAGACCACCAGTTTGTGGAACAAGTCCCTGCTTTCTGCATAGGAACAGGGAGTAACTGCTGACAAGGCTTAGCCGCAGGTTCTTTCTCTGAAGCAAGCATGTTTCTGTCTGAGAGACTTGCAGTCCACCGTTGCACACGGATGGCCTCTGGCATTCACTGTTAAGCATCAGCCTCAGGAAGCTGAGCAGTGCAGCCCCCAGGGCATGCCTGGAGCAGGTGCAGAGCAGCAGGAAGGGCAGCTGGCCCTGCACTACGTGCACCCAGAGCCACGGTCCCAGGACAGGGCCAGGCAGACCGCCCACTGGGCACACGCTGGCTCGGGGCGCCTGTGCCCTCTCCTCGTGCTGTGAACCAGGGCTTGCAGGCTGGCCCCTTCTGCAGCCACTGCTGTGTGCAGAGCAGACGCCAGGGAAGAAGGATGCTGCTCAGTCCTGCTGTGCTCCTAACCCTCCCGCATCAGCCTGGACTGAAGCGCACACTGCTCCTCTCCTGGACACACGCTCCGTGAGGGGTCAGGGTCCCTCCTGAAGCCCTGCCACTGCTACCGGACTTCCCCTTTCACTTACACTAAGGTCGAGTCCTCTGTTAGCAAGGCCTGCAGTGCCCCAGCTAGCCCCTGGGAAATCAGCATCATCATGCTTCCAGTCTTGGTTACATTGAAGAGGAAACACTGAGCTGAGGGCAAGGAAGTCCTGAGCCGAGTACTCAGGCCACTGCGCCTCCCTCTGTGATCACACAGGGCAAGGCAAGTGTCAGCATGGGAGAGACTGCATTGCTCGTGCCAAGTACCACAGACACCCGAGCCTCCGACGACAAACCCAGACGTCACAGTGACGACAGGGGGAGACGTTGTCCTTGGCAGCAGAGAAGGCCTCTGATGGAGGGGGATGGCCCGTAATGCACGTGGCACTCTGACCACCTGGAAATTACCTGGCAGGCTCTGCGGGAGGTGGGTAGACACAGCAGTGTGTGGGAGAGGCGCGGCACGAGGCGGGCTGGAGTGCACGCCGGCCAGGAGACCTAAGAGGAGACGACAGGGAGAGGGAGGAAAACACACACTAAGGCGGGGAGCAGCCTGGTCCTGGGCACAAACCCCGGGGTGGGAGGGCTCAGCACAGTGCCGGGGAGGCCGCCCACGCTCACACCCCAGACACACACAGGAACCTAGCACGCGAGAGCAGAACCCATCGGTCAGAGGCCCAGGGGGCCCTCCTGTGCTCCAGTACGAGGGAGAAGGGAGATACTTACTGTGGCCAAGGCCGTGGTGGAACGTCCCGGGGGCAGGGCCAGTGACGATGGCATCCTTGGAGACCCCCGCTTTAGCAGAGGAGTCAGCACTGAAGGAGATCACATGGAGGGGAAGCTGGGAGATAATCCCCAAGGGGCTCGAGTTCAAGGCCCCAGGGAGCTTGGGACTGCCAGCCTTATAGGATGAAGACAGCAGGTTCAAGGATGAGGAGCCGGTCAACAGCACAGCCCCACTCGCTCCTTTCTGGGGAGGAAGCACAGAGAGGGGTCAGGAGTCCAGCCCCATTCGAGCCCACTCACAAACCAAAGCTGGCACCACACGGGGGGTGGGTTGGAGAGGGGTACGTGCATGTCAGCCGCCCCTCCACTGCAGCCCCGAGGAAGGACCATCGCAGAGAACCAGCACAGAAGGGCTCCCCGAGCAGCATTCACTTTACAAAGCAGGTATTAATTATGCTTCTTTGTGCAAGAAAGGAAGGAGAGAGTATCATACATGGATACCAACCAATACAGGGATATAGCAATGTGTGTATACATCCATCACACACACACACACAAAGGCATTTACCTTTGGTTTTTACAAAGAAACAGAAAAAACCTAGAAACTAAGGAACGCAGTTACAAGGGCTGGAGAAGGAAGGCAGAGGCGAGTGAAGCTTTGCTAAACACACCTTTCGGTTTGCTCTTTGCAACCACACTATCTTATATATGGGAGAAACGGAGGGGAAAAAAGCTCTCATTCCCCAACCTTCATCCAAACTTCCTGTAATGCATCACCCGAGGCGAGCCTCAGTAACCAGGGGCCAGGCCACGGCATCTTTGTCTCACATGTGGAGTCTCCCCAAACCCAACAGAATCACCCTGAGAAGTACCAGTCTTCCTGGTCATGACATCCCTATAACTGACCACCTGAGGGCAGGACTAGCTTCATATGCTTGCTTGGAGAGATGTCAGGCAGGAGGCCGAGCAGGGCGAATTTCCTGACTCCCTCTGGCCATCCAGATCCACAGCCTCCCTGCAGACACAGGGCTGCCCAGTCCTGCCCTGCTCGTCCTCCCCAGGAGACTTTTCAGGCTTTCCTGGGAGTCTGGCCACCAGAAAAGTAGAAGCCTGAAAACAGGAAGCCCGGTCCTCCTTCCAACCGGCAGGCTCACTGTCCTACCTGACCGTGAGCATCAGCTCTCACTCTCAGACCAGGGCGAGGCCAGAGGCCCTGCCTACAAGGCCCACGAGGGCAGCGGGCTGCAGCAGGACACTCACTGGCAGGGAGGTAGACGATGTCACGCTGCTCACCGCACTGGGCTTCAGAGAGGAGGTCAATAACTTGGCCACACCCTGGGTCCCTCCACTAGAATCTCCATTGGGACCACCGGGAGGGGCCACCAGGGTCAACTTCTGGGGTACAGGCGGCTTCTTCACTGCAGGGCCAGGGACAGGTCGGCTGGCGGATTGTCCTGTGGAGGGAGGCTGCGCCGTGGGGATCAGGTTCCCAGAAGCAGGGTTCTGGACCGGTGTTCCTCCAGACGAGGGGCTGCCAGACGACACCCCATGTTTGGAGGCAGAGCCCAGGAAGGGACTGGTCTTGTAGGGTGGTCCTGAAGAGATGGCTGAGTGTGGTTTCGCTGGATGGCTCACGGCAGCAGAGCATGAAGCTGGGGTCTTATGAGAGCTGCTGCTGGAGGCTGGCGTGCCCGAGGCGGCTGGCGTGGAAGCATGGAAGCTCTGGCTTTTAGTCGCTGTCTTGACAAGCTGCAGGAGGGATCGGTGACACTGAGGGGAGCCAGGCTTCGGGCCCTGTAGCTTATTGACGAATGGAGCCGGAGGGGTTAAGCTCTTCTGTGGCTGCGTGCCAGCATGAAAGACCTTGACCTGGGGGCCGGGCATGGCAGTGCCCGCCGGGGGCACGTGAGACGTCCGCGGCAAGCCGTGGTGCTTTGCTTTCGGCTGCTGCCCTTCCGGCGGGCCCTTGCCAAGAGCAGCCTGACAGGACAGCTCTTTGTAGCCAGAACTCTCTGTTTTTTTCTCCTGAGAGGACTGCCCCAGGGCCAGAGCCTGTTCAGCCAGAAAATTGAGGGGTGACTGCAGAGAGCTAGAGGGTGGAGGGGCAGAAGGAGGGCTGGGCTTTGGAAAGTTCCTTTTTTCTTCTGGACATAGAACACCCGCGAGCTTCTCTGCAGGCACTTTCACAGGTGCGGGCAGCAGGAACTCTGAGCTCCCAGCAGCCCTGCTGTGCAATACAGCCAGTTCCTTGGACACTGCCTCCAATGAGGAGGCAGAATTATGGACCAAGTCTCCATCCAACGAGTCCTCCAGGTTGACAGGAGCAGGGTGAGCGAGGCTGCCAGATGCCTGGGACGAGAGCTCCCTGCTTGCAGCCCCCACGCCCTGGCCTCCTCCCAGGTGCTCTGAAGGCAAAGCTGGGGGGCTGCCCATCTGGCCTGATGAGACGGACACCTTCTTATCTGGCTTAGCAGATGATTCCTAGAGGCAAGCAGAAAGGCTCGCGTTTACAAACGTCCAAAAATGCCAACTCTGGCCCTGCTGAAGGGACTCGAGCATGAGAAAACATACAGGCAGCGGGCTTTCCAGCGTGATCACAAAGCCAGGGAGGAAAGGAGCAAGTGGCCTGCATGGACTTGGAAATGCTGCGACCCCACCACTCTCTGGCCACCGCTGGGTGGGGCGGGGCTGACCCAGGCATTCTGCCACCGCAACACACACAAGGAAACCGCGTTGTTTCTGAAAAACTGTATGACTTGAACAAGATGTGCTCCCTTCTGGCCCTCACCCCACCTCAGCTCCCAGCCGCAGACAGGATGAAAGGGGACTGCTTTCGCTCTCTCCCTCCTTGGTTTCGCCAGCACTTAACTCCCCTCTGGGCTCACAGTCTGTCCTGTCACTCCCGCCTCTCCAGCACCTGGTGCAGTGAGTCTTAGGGACATCAGAGGAGATCAACAGACACTTAGGAATAACTGATCTGCACGCTCCTTCCCTTGGGCTGTTCAGGGACGATGAGGGGCGCTACAGAGCCTCAGGAATTGGCAAAAACTTTGGTGAAATGGCAATTTTACTACATCGAGAGAGCTCTGCAACGTCAAAGTCATTTCACAGTCTTCAGCCATCGCACTCCCCTCTGCGTTTGTCAGTCAGCTGGACGAAGCCTCCTGCCTGCCCAATGCCAATCCAGGCTCACCTGCACTTGGCTCGGGGGCGCTCTTCCCTAAAAGGTAAAGACAATTCACCAAGACGACCTCATTTAACTCCACAACAACCCCAGGAACTGGCCAGGTAGGTGATGCTTCCTAGACATGGGGCTGGAGGGCACTAGTGGCCCAGGTTAGGTCTCTGTCCTGCAGACCCTAGGCCCCTCCTGTGGGCCAGGCTGCCTCCTGGTACAACCTCATCTCGAAGAGCTATCCCCAGACCAGCAAAGCTCCATGAGCTGCCAGAGCATGGGTGCAGAGAGCTAAGAACAGGTGGCACATGACTGGGCAGGCTGACTCACCTTCACCTTCATTTTGCAAGAGGCCATTACTTTCTTCTTGGCCCTGTGCAAAGGAAGGAACACAGGAAAGAGTCAGAGGAGATCCTCAGAGATAAAAATGCCAGTAGTCCTGACAAGTGAAAACATTTAGACACTCACAGAATTGATGTCAGGTGCCCGTGGCCTCGTCTGCTCTCCTTAAACAGAGTTCTGTAACAAAGAGACATGGGGAAGTCCGTGAGCCCCTGAAAGCAGTCTGCTCCCCAAGCCTCCCCACCTCCCTGGTATGCAGGGACTGTCACCCATTAATGTCAGGGGGCTGCTGAGGGGGCCTTACATAGCTGCCTGGCCACCCGAAAGCCACAGAGCTAGGATTCTCCCCAAAAAGCTATAACTCTGCCCCCAGACCTCTCAGAGTGATTCCTCCCCTAAGGGCAGGAGCACTTTCCTTACTACCTGTTCTCATTCCCCCTTCAAAGGCACTTTTCCCAGAGAAGCTCAACAGAATTTTCTTTATGCCCTTCCCTAAGTACTATTAGGAGTCCAATCTACAGTGAGAAGAGCAATTCCACTTAAAGGGACTCTAAGAGAAAGCCTACTCGACCAAGAACACTCCCTAGCTCCACGGGGAGGGTCCTGGGAACAAGCCAAGCAGGAAGCACCAGGTGTGGTCTCCCAGCTGGACAACTACACTACACTAGCCGAACCCATCTGATGGAATCACTCTGTAATCTCAGAGGCTGTTCAAGCTTGCAGCTTCCAGGGGAGGACTTAGACGAGTAAACTGTGGTTCATCCTGGCTCTCAGCACAGGAGCAGCCGCCCACCCCCATCCTGGTGGCCCGCAGCTTCAAGTGTTCCTGGAGCAGCTTGCACACAGCTTGTGGGAACCAGCATGGGAAAAAGGACCTTGTCTCCAAAAACCAGGGACCTGTGCTCTGATGGCCAATCGCTGCTTCTGATCATGGGGGTAGGAGGTGCAGACACTACTGGCTGAAGCAACTGCCAGGGGATTTAACGGGCCAGGACCCCCTTTGCTGCTGCTGCTGCTGCTGCTGCTAAGTCGCTTCAGTCGTGTCCGACTCTGTGCGACCCCAGAGACGGCAGCCCACCAGGCTCCCCCGTCCCTGGGATTCTCCAGGCAAGAACACTGAGTGGGTTGCCATTTCCTTCTCCAATGCATGAAAGTGAAAAGTGAAAGTGAAGTCGCTCAGTCGTGTCCGACTCTGTGCGACCCCATGGACTGCAGCCTTCCAGGCTCCTCCATCCACGGGATTTTCCAGGCAAGAGTGCTGGAGTGGGGTGCCGTTGCCTTCTCCGAGGACCCCCTTTAACCTCTTCCTTTTTATCATTTTTCCCCCCTTTGGAAGTCAGATGTTAAAGACTAGAGCATTAAAAAAAAAAAAAAAAACTACATATGTGGGAGAAATCAGAAAGTGACTGCATGTGCCTAGGGAAAAGCTTGGAAAACACATAAGAATAACACGTTAAGTTGACACCTCAGGCTGACCCTTGACATAGAGACAGCCTATACTAAAAACAAAACACAAAACAAGCAAACTCCAGGGAAAGGGAGAATCTGATTTCGGAGTTGTCACATTATGAGATTCAAATGTCTGCTGTTCAACAACAACAACAGAAAAAAAACACAAGGAACATAAAGAAACAGGAAATATGGCCCATTCAAAGGAAAACACAAATCAACAGAAACCGTCTCTGAGAAAAGTCCAAATGGCAGATACACCAGACAAAAACAACTGTCCTAAAGGTGGACAAAGAACTAAAGGAAGATGTGGAGAAACAAAATAATGTGAGAAAATATCAATAAAGAGATACAAAACCTGAAAAGAAGCTCAAAAGAAATTCTAGAACCAAAAAGGACAGTAACTGAAATGAAAAATTCAGTAGAGAGATTCAAAGGCAGATTTGAGCAAGCAGGAAAAAAACAAAGAACCTGAAACAGGACAATGAAGATGATCCAGACTGAGGAGCAGAAAGACAAGACTGAAGAAAAGTAATCAATCTGAAGGACCCATGGGACCATCAAGCGCGCGCGCACACACCCTCACAGCACGCACGTCCCTGGAGGACACAGAAAGAGTGAAGAAATAACGGCTGAAACTTTCCAAATGTGAAAACAGACAATGTAAGCGTAAATATGTGAATATAAATATCTCAGAAGTGCAAAGAACTCCACATAAGATGAAACCGAGAGACCCACACCGAACACATGATAATCAAACTTTCAAAGGCCAGAGATGAAGGCAGAATACTGACAGCGTCCAGAGAGCACTGCAGCGTCACACACGAGGGTCCTCAATAAAGTCACCAGCAGGCTTCTCATCGGAAACTCTGGCGGCCAGAAGACAGGGGGCTGACACAGTCAAAGTCTCAAGCAAAAACAGTGTCAACCAAGAACCCTGTATCTGACGAAACTGACCCTCAAGAGTGGGGGAGATGTAAATCAACTATACTTCAATCAAAGAGTGGAGGATATCCCCAGGTAAGATAAAAGTTGAAGGCGTTCATGATCAAAAAACCTATCCTGTAAAAAATGCTCATGGGTCCTGAGGGTGAAACAAAAAGACAGCACCTCAAAGTTACAGGCACAAATAAAGATCTCAGAAAGGTGAATATACAAAGATCACTACAGAAGCCAGTGTCATTATAACAATGGTTTGTAATCATACTTTCTAAAGTATGATTTAAGAGACTACTACTAATTTAAAAGCTAGTAAATATTATTATGACTTTGGTCGGTAACTCTAAATCTTGTCTTCTACATAATTTAAGAGGCATTTTTAAAACTATTAGTTTATGTTTTAGGGCACACAATGTATAGAAATGTACTTCTGTGACAGCAGCAGAGCTGTATGGGGGCAGAGTTTTTAGATGTTAATCAACTTACAGAAGTATTAGCAACTACTTTAAAAAATAACAACTCAACACTCTAATCA
>NW_024070186.1:160886720-161123993 GCF_014754425.2 Oryx dammah | reverse complement strand
AAGTATTAGCAACTACTTTAAAAAATAACAACTCAACACTCTAATCAAAAGACAGAGACTGGCAGAATAAACAAAAAATATGATCTGATCTAACTATATGCTGTCTTGCTGCTGTGGTGCTGTGGTCAATCGTGCCCGACTTGGTGCGACCCCTTGGACTGTAGCCCACCAGGCTCCCTTGTACGTGGGATTTCCAGGCAAGCTACAAGGGCCAAAGACAAGAACAGATTGAAAATAAAAGGACTGAAAAAGGTACTCCATGCAAAAATAACCAAGAGAGCAGAGGCAGCTACATTAACATCAGACAAAACAGACTTTAACTCGAGAAAGGTTACAAAAGATATAGAAAGCTATTACATATTAATAAAAGGTTCAATACAGCAAGAAGATATAGCGATTGTAAACATTCATGCACCTGACAAACCTTTAAAATATATGAAGCAAAAACTGATGGAACAGAAGAGAGAAACAGTTTCACAATAAAAGCTGGAGATTTCAGTACCTCTGCACAAGAGAGAATAATGAGACAGAAGATAAAGCAACAGAGGACTTCACACAATAAACCAACTAGATATAACAGAGAGACATAAAACATTCTACTCAACAACAGAATACACTTTCTCATTTGCACATGGGACATTTTCTAGGATAGATCACGTGTTAGGCCACAAATGAACTCTTGGTAGATTTTAAAAGACAGATACCATACAAAGTATCTTCTCTGATCACAACGGAAAGAAGTTAGAAATCAGTAACAAAAGGAAAACTGGAAAACAAAATTGTAAGAAAAAGGCAGATACATTAGACAAAACAACTTTTAACAACATACTTTTAAACGATCAATGGATCAAAGAAGAAATCACAAAGACAATTAGAAAATACTTAAAAAAAACAAATGAAAATGAAAACACAACATACCAAAATCTATAGGAAAAAGTGAAAAGTGGTGCTAAGAGAGGAAATCTTTAGGTATAACTGCTTACATTAAGAAACAAGGAAGGTCTTGAATTTTATAAGGAACAGAAAAAAGAAGAACTAAACCTAAAGCCAGCAGAATGAAGGATGTATTAATAATAAAGATTAGAGAAAAAATAAGGAAAATAGAGAATGAACAATTATAGGCCTATTTAGACTTCCTATTTTTTTCTGATTTAGTCTTGGTAAGTTTTGTGTTTCTAGAAACTTGTCCATTTCATCTATGTTGAAAGACACTTATCCATAGAGTAAAAAGGCAACCCAGAGAACAAAGAAATATTGGGAAATTATGTATGTGATAAGGGATTAATATCCAGAATACATAGTGAACTCTTAAAACTTAGCAACAAAAAAGCACACCAATTTAAAAATGGTCGAAAGACTTGAATAAAACACATCTCCAAAGAAGATATGCAAATTACAGTTAGTACATGAAGAGATGCTCAATATCACTAATCACTAGCAAAGTGAACTATGGGGTACCACCTCATATCCATCAGGATGATTACTACCAAAAAAAAAACAACAACTGTTGGTGGGGATATGGAGAAATTGGAACCTTGTGCACTGCTGGTGGAAATGTAAAAAGATAACAGCTATCATGAAAAACACTACGGTGGTGCCTCAAAGTTAAACACATCGTCATACGATCCAGCAATTCCAGCTCTAGGTGTACATGAAAAAGAACTGAAAGCAGGGTCTCACACAGATGTCTGTATGTCCACGTTCACAGCAGCATTATTCACAATAGCTTAAATGTGGAAGCAACACCAAGTACCATCGATAGACGAACGGATAAGCAAAATGTATATATACAGGAGAATATTATTCATCTTTAAAAAGGAAGTTAGTTCTGATCCATGCTATAATTGATGAACCTTGAGGACATTATGCTGAGTGCAGTAAGCCGGAAACAAAGACAAACACTTTGTATGAGTCCACTGATACGAGGTACTTAAAGCAGTCAGAACCACAGAGTAGAATGGTGGCCTCCAGGTCTGGGGGGAGGGGAAATGCGGAGTTGGTGCTGTTGCACAAACATGCGAGTGTGTCTAACACCACTGAACTGTGCCCTGAAAGATGCTAAAGTTTACGTTAGGTATATTTTACCACTCCTTACCCCCCAAATTTTTTTTTAAAAACACCAGTTATAGGAAACTTTCTCTGTCTATTGCAGATACAGTCCATTCATGGAAAACTATGCAACCCAAAGTAGCCTGTTACAAAAGTCTGGCGCTTGGCTCTAAGAAGTAGTCACTCCTGCCAGTTTCAAATAAGAATGCTGTTCACAAAATTAGAATGTTCCTGACATGCACCTGCCTCCCAACTTCCAGTAGGTACCATTACGTCACAGCGGAAAAGGGCACACAGCCATAGAACTTTAGTGGGATAAAGAATGACAAAGGCAGAATCCCACAAACAACTCCCTCTTCCCAGGGAAACAGAGAAGCCCCTAGCTTCTCAGGTGAGATGACAGTCCAATCCACTAGCCTGTGACTCCCAGGGTGGGGCTCTGGTGGCCTGGCACAGAAGAATCACTCAAAACATCTCTTTACCACAAGATTGGGCTTCCCCTGTAGCTCAGATGGTCAAGAATCCACCTGCAATGCGGGAGACCTGGGTTCAATCCCTGGGTTGGGAAGATAACCTGGAAAGGGAAAGGCTACCCACTCCAGTATTCTGGCCTGAAGAATTCCATGGTCCGCAAAAATACTCCACCCTAAGGTCACACTGACTACACTAGCTGCCCACGGGCCCTCACCTGGCCTGCATCCAGCCTTTGGGCCAGAGAGGTTTGACCTCGGCATCCAGAAACGCCTTCACGTAGTCCTCCCAGGACTGGGCCTTGCTCTTCTCCAGGTCAAAGCTCTCCAGTTTGATCTTCACCACCTGACAGAGGAGCTCCCTGCAGAGCAGGCAGAAGTCACAACCTTTAAACCACCCAAACGCTTCTTCAAGGTTTCAATCATGTGCTTTCAGCAGCCCTAATTAAAGAAAAAGGTTCTAGCCTTCATTAGAAACACAGGAGCATGCTCAGACACTGGCCCCACAAACCCTCCACCGAGGCAAGGTCCCAGTCTGGGCACACCTGATCTCATCGCTCCACTGGAACTTCTTCCGGGGTCCCATTATCCTCCGGCCCCCTTTCTCTTCATCTTCCTCCTCCTCAGAACAGACCCGTTCTCTCTGCTCCTTGTCCTTCTCCTCTTCCAGCATCCTAGCAAGTGGGAAGAATTAGGCAGGTCACCACAGACCCGCTTCCTCCTGCCTACCGCCCCCACCTCCAGCCCCCATGACTTCTCAGGAGAGGTGAGGATGCTGAAGGCAGTGAGGGGCGCACTTACTTGGCAGCCTTGGCTTGCGTGTGGGCCTGGCACTCGCCCTGGTACTTGGCCATCTGCTCCGGCATGGCCCTGCCAATGGCTTCCTTAAGTTTCTGGAGCGGCTCCTTCAGACGCCCACCCTGCTAAGAGCAAGACCAGTCATGAGTCTGGTTTACATGTCACTTTTTAGGCTGAGAACACACTCTAAGCATAGCCGACAGCAGAGAGGCCATGCAGCAGCAGCTGCAGCAGCTGCAGCACCTGTGAGCGTGTGCCACCCTCTCCACGGGGCCCGAAGCCACAGGGCTCCCCTGCAAGGCCACCCACCTGCTCACAGAGGTGCAGTTTTCGTGCGCGCTTGACCAAGGTGTCTTTGCTGCAGGGCAAGAAGGAAGCAAGGTAGGCATACACTCCAGAACGGGTCTGACTGCTCAGCTCCCGGGTCTGCGCCTCTATGCTGAAGAACAGAGCAGAGTTACCCACCGCAGCACCTCTCATCTGCAGGAGCCAAGAGTGGGCCAAGCCTTATCTCGCCAGTCACACACCATCACGGAGGGGCCAGCACAACAAACCTGACGAACTTGGCTAGGCAGAGTGCACCAAGGTTCTCAGGTCAAAGACAAGACTGAGTCAAAGGTGTCAAGAAAATCGAGTCTCCAAGAGTACAAGCTCTGAAGTTCTAAGTTTCATAAACAAAGAAAGCATAAATGCTTTCAAGCTGGGAAGTAATCGAGTTGCTTGGATTGACAGTTTCCAGCAGAGCTTCCCGTTTTTCCCCCTACAGTTCCAAGTTCTGTCCCTGACTACATGGTCAAGGAAATTCTCACACTTGCGGCGTCCACTGAGACGAGCAGAATGCGATCTGTCTTCCATCCCTTGAGCTCTCTGGATCTGGCACACTCCAGGGCACAAACCCCTCACCTGTGCAGACCCTCAGGTGCTCCCTGACCCAAATGGCCAACCTCCCTCTGTCCTGGCCAGGCAAGGTCCTTTGCTAGAATATCCCCTGGTCTTGACTACAGGTTTCACACATGCAAAACCCTCAGCAGTTGCATAATCAGCTTCCTCTGGTACACGATGCAACCAGGAAAGAAACTGGCAAAGCTGGAGGGCGAGATACAAAGAATCTGGCTCGGATTTGTATGTGTGGGTTTTGGCTTTTTTTTTTTTCTTCTTTTTAATCCAATTCAGACAGTAGGGTGTCCCAGATGCTGGAGTGTGTGAGATGGGGAGTGGGAGGGTGAGCACTGGCCTTGGACCACGAGTGTGACTGGGAAAACGACCAGGCTCTCCGAGGAGTGCTCCTGAGGGCAGGGCCCGGGCCTGCACCGAGCCCTCTCTCCCTCTCCTCAGAGACAGGCAGGTGGTGCCTGCTCTCACCTCACAGGCGGCACGACACCCTCCCCAGCATGCTGTGACGAAGACAGAGAGTCCCAACAGCGTCTGCTGCCTCAGGTTAGGATGGTCTAGCAGTTCCTAGAGACAAACAACTGATGTCCTCGCCCCTGACCTCTATTAAAAAAAATCACAATAAAGCAATAGAAACCAATTTTTAAAAATCTCATCAGGGCTTTCTTTTCCCTCAATTGTACTCCCACTTCCCCAGGCCTGCTGAACCCCTGCATGGTAACAGCAGATGCAAAGAAACGAAAGATACTCACTCTAGGAGGATGCCATTAATATCCTGGGTGAAGAACTTCTGTCTGCTCTCTCCCTCCGCAGCTCTGGCAGCCTGGTTCACAGCAGACAGGAACAGCTGTTAGTGCCCGGGCCCCGCACCGCCCGCACACTCACCCACAGGCCTAGAGAACACCGGAAAACAAACCCTCGCTGAGCTCTGCCCCGCTCAATCCTAATCCAGACTAAGTGCGCCTATGACTGCTGCAAGCTCCCCAAGTGGTGCATCCAGCTCTCTTCACAGGCTGCTGCAGAATCTACGGACAGACAGTCCGTTCTTCCCAGGACTTGACCCAACAGTCGTGTAAGAGGGTTGAGTCTTATGTGAAGAAAATTAGTCAAGGGACTCGTGAATCTGATTCAGCCAGCGAGCGAGCTCCTCTGCCTGGCACTCTATCATCTAAACGGCGAGTTGTGTTTTCTATACCACCTACAGCACAAAACAATCAAGAACGTCAACAAACCTGCAATATTTGAAGGCCTTTATTCACCAAAATAATATTAGTAACAATAATAATGTGCTGCTTCAGCATTTAGAAACCATAATTCTTTGAAAATTCATAATCTATTTAGTGTATGTTATCACAAACTCTATTACTCAGACCACTGGAATGACTAACCCACCTGACTACCTACTAACACAGATATAGCAGGCTGCTATGGTGCTGTGCTTCCCAGGAGCGCACAGTTACAAGAGCCTGGCTGGCCACCCTGGAAACCCCTGAAGCAATCACAGGAGGCAGCCAAGCCACCAAAAGCACAAGAGAGGAAAGCAGCACGCAAAGGTCTGGACCAGGGGTTCTCTATTTGGCCACGTGCACCTAGTGGCCTTCCGCACCCTAGACGCATCCCATCGGAATCTCCCGGGAAGGCCTGTGTTCCTTAAAAAAGGCCCCAGGATTAGGACCCACCAAAATAACTCTGGTGACGAGCATGTAGAGGATCAAGAACCACTGACCCACACCCAAGAGGTTCCTGGTTCAAAGTCAGTTGCTCAGTCGTGTCGGACTCTTTGTGACTACAGCCCATCCGGCTCCTCTGTCCATGAGGTTCTCCAGGCAAGAACACTGGAGTGGGCTGCCATTCCCTCCTCCAGGGGATCTTCCCGACCCAGGATCGAACCTGGGTCTCCTGCATCACAGGCAGATTCTCTACTGTCTAAGGAAGTTCACTGGTCCAAAGGCTTTAGGCAAAATAAAATGTCAGGCTCGACATATAATACTGATGGTAAATAGAGACAATGAGGTGATTGTCTACAGTGAAATGATCAGTCCTGATCAACCCTTGGGAACACCTACCTTTCTCTAGCCCCTTAGGCCTTCCCCTCACCACACCCTCCGGGTCCTGTCCTGACCTCCTAGCTCTATCCTGTCTCCTTCACTAGCTCTTAGCTGCAGGCGCGCTCCCAAGTTCCATCGAGAGACCTCTTCCCCCAACAATGTCTCCCCCTCAGCTTCAAAATAACACATATACACAAAATAACAAACACAACCTAAACCTCTATCCTCAGCTCTGGACCAGAACTATCAATTATCTCCCTGAATGAATGACCCTGAAGTATACAAATCAAGTTGTCCAAAATCTAAACCACTCCTTTCCGCTCTTCCTCCCAAGTCCCTACTTCTAACAACAGCACCTCACCCTTCTTAAATCCTCTCACTTTTCTTTAGAGCGCTTCGGGAGGCCTTCCTGAGCCTATAATCAAACCCAAACTCCTCCACCTGGCAGTCAGGGTTCTCCAGGACATGGCCTCACCATCCTTTCCAGCCCCCACCTCCCACCACATACCAGGTGTCCCTATTATTCAACACGTTGCCCGTTCCTAGCCCTGTGCCCTGGCTTACCAGAAGCCCACGTCACCCGAGAGGCTGGCCAAGCCTGCTGCTTCCAGTCCTGTCCCTACGGGCCCCCAAGAGCCCCTTTCCCTTCCTCAAGTTTGGCAATCCACTGGACCATCCTGTTGGCCATTCAATCATGACAGCTTATTTCACCCTGCTCTGTCCCACAGCCCGTTGTTTACATGGCTACCAATCCGTCTGTACAACAAGCTCGTGGAGAACGTGGACTGAATCTTACTCATCAACATGTTTCCCACAGCGGCCCATCACCTAACAGCTACTGAGTAAAAGTCAGCTGAGTGGGCGATGAATGAACACACAAATGAACAGATTATCACTGCAAGGATGAAAACTAAGAGGAAGAAAAGCTCAGTACCAGACAAAACTTGCAGAGGATGTGAAAAAATTTATTTAGCTCGGCTAGGGGAGGGGCAGAGGCCAGAGATGGCTGGCAGAGAGGAAAAGAAGAGAGGGCAACACTAACGTCCCCTGTTACGCTTTACGCTGTCAGGGAGTTTGGAATTCCCCTGTGGCACCTTTAATGTACTGGGATTGTGACTTCAGTTTGAGAGAAAACAAAATGGAGTCATTCTTTCAACTTAGAGACTGCTGGTTATAGGGCTTCTCAGGTGGCGCTAGGGGTAAAGAACCCATCTGCCAATGCGGGAGATGTAAGAGACATGGGTTCGATCCCAGGGTCAGGAAGATCCCCTGGAGGAGGGCCAGCAACCCACTCCAGTGTTCTTGCCTGGAGAATTCCATGGACAGAGGAGCCTGGCGGGCTACAGTCCATGTGTGCTGTGCACAGGCTCACAAAGAGTCAGACTCGACTGACGTGACTTAGCACACTGCTAGTTTTAAGACGCAGAAGCACCTTTAGATTAATTCAACCTAATTAACATGCACTTCAAATGCCTGTTTGTCAGACCCAGCAACACCTCAGGCTTCCAATTTTTGTTTTTGGCCGCACTGTGCGGCTGGTGGCATCCTAGTTCCCTGACCGGGACTGAACCCAGGCCCCTGACAGTGAAAGCAAGGAGTCCTAACCACTGAGCCACAAGGGAATTCTCTCCAATCAAATTTTTAGATATCAGCCATTTCAGAAGCTTTCTGGCTATATAATTTTTATTTTTCCTGATGCCTTCTGAATCATGCAGAACAGTATCTCTGAGGATCTGGCTTTATGCTGAAGCAGTCAAGGGCTGCATTTTTAAATAAATCTAAATAAAAGAGCCACTGACTATGTAGTTGATAGTTTGCCAGGAAGAACTGAGATCCCACAACTCTAATGAGAAACACCCTTGCTGGAGGCGGTTGTATGAATCAGTTAAATCAATCACTCTGAGATTAGCTAGGAAATGAAATAAAACCAGACAGCCAGATCACGCTGATTTACAATAGTTCCAAGAGCCTTTTAATGAGCTCTTTTTTCATTATTAAGAAGAGCCACTTCTAGCCTTTCAGCACCTAGATCACAACTTTATATACTGTACCTGCTTTTGCCGAATAGAGTGAAACCTGGTATGATTTTCTTGACAAAGACCAAAGCAGTTTGTTCTTAGGGTGCACCACGAGGCGTGCTGGATTTTAGTTCCCCGACCAGGGGTCAAACCTGTGCCCCCTGCACTGGAAGTACAGAGTCTTAACCACAGGACCACGAGGGAGGTCTCAGACAAAGTTGTTTTTTCCTATCTTATTTTCCGTGAATCGGTGTCTCTCTAGTTTTGCAATGCAAGGGTTCTAACTGTACAGGAGGGTAAGCACTGAGCAGGTAGAAGGGTGGGTAACATGTGTCTCCGTTTCTTTTCTATTTTTAGTATCACCATCCTTTCCATTTTATGCTTGAATGAAGACGAAACAGACACAGATCATCTGCACGGAGCAGGGTGAGTAGCTGCCAAACTCTATCAAGACAGTTACATATCAAGGGGCAACGTTATCTGAGCTTTCCAACCACCAAGACAAAAGACACAACCAACACATATTGGGAGAAGACAGACAGGGGCAAGGCCATCAGGTCAAACCATGGGCTCCCTGGGGCCCGTGAAGAGGCACAGCAGAGGGGAGTAGGAAGTGGAAAGTGGGCTCACAGCGCTGGAGTGCTTCCTCTCAGAATCTCTCCTTCACTCATGTACACTTTCAAATATATTTTTTGAAGTTTTAAGAATAACATCTAGTTGGAAGACAAATCTTATTTTCGCTTCCAACTGCAAAATATTTTTCCCTGGGAGACTGATGCACATCACGTTAGAATCTGCTTCAGCACCACAGGGACTGCAAACAGGACCACAGACTTCCCGTCCCAGGACGGGGCGTCCCCATGGGAGGGGGCCGCTAGCTGGTAACTTACTTTCCCAACACAGTGTAGCAGAGGTGCATACCACCTCGAAGGCTAGAGCATGAGGGTCTTCTGGCTTCCACCTTCACCCTCTTGAGATACTACCCCGAGACTGTCCTGCCCAGAATGAGATGGGAGAGGCCCTGTTGTCCTAGCTATCCCAACGCCCAGCTATCTCACCAGCTGAAGGCAGCCCTGAAAGCCACCACATGTGTGGGGTGGGGTAGGGTGGGTTTAGACACAGTAGAAACTGATACATGTACCCCCTAGGGCCAAGATTTAAAATCTCAACAAAGCATCACAAAAACAAAGCGAGGAGAAAAAAAAGAAAAAGAAGGGAGTGAAAAATAAAGTGAGAAACATAAACACTGCCCATGTTAGTTACATACATCAAGTTTAATTTAAATTAAAAAAAAATAATGTCCAGTTCAAGATCTAGGACAAGGCTTCTTATTAATGATCCAAAGGTCCACATGTGACTTTTGAAAATCATGTGTAATTTCTGTGTACACGGGCGTCTTTCCCTGGGAGGAACCTCTGCCAGCAGACTCTCACAGCAGGGCCTGGGGATAGAGCGCCTGTGCACACGTGCAGGCAGCGCCAAGTGCCCCCAGTGCCGGGAGCCTTCACAGCGGCATTAAGTCACTTTCTAAAATAAGCCTTCTTGTTCATGCAATCATTAAAAATAATGAGGGCTTTATAATAATATTTATTAAGTGAAAAGAGCAGAAAACAATTATTCACAACTATAATTACAACTGCATAAAAACATATACACAGAGGCTAGAAATGAGAGTGAGTTGAAAATAGTTTTCAGAGTGGCAGGATTTTCCCAATTTTCCAAGTTTCTTAATGCTGGCATTGAAGGGCCAGGTGATTGGCTGAAGTAACAGTTTCACACGTGAATATATGTTCAAGCCAGTACAGTGACGTGCAGTCACCACCTCCTCACCAGGACCTGAGCCTACCTTACCTATGGGCTCCTGACTTGCCTGCATCATGCCTGAAAGACGACCGAGACTCGGCAATTCTCGAGGAAGGAGAGCCCGCTCGGCGTCCACCTGATGGGCTCCACAGAGTAAGGTTTTCTCAAAACACGACCCAACGCTGTTCCACATGGAGCCGCTTTGTTTCCACCAGACTTGTCCATCCTTCCCAAGAAAATGTAACACTGAGTCTCAGTTATCAGACTAGGACGCCCCCTGCACTGGCAGCAGGGCCGCATCCAGAGCCACTTTAACTTTCCTCTAAGGAATGACTGGCCTCTGCCACACACATCTGATTTGACTCAAGGCTTTCAGAAGCTACAGGATAATCTGATTACAAACCACAAGACTGAAAAGAAGGGGTAATTTTTTTTTGACATATATTCTGAGAGCAAGCACAGGACAATAAGCTCATACACACCAAGTTCAGATTTAACTACTTCTATCTTAACATCCTGTTAAGACAGACCCTGAATCCTGACAGGGCATAATTCATTTAAATGGGTACATTCAAACAACACTGTGCTCATTCCACAAGGATGAACAGAACTCTGAATAAGACGTCTGAATTATTTCACATGCCGTGATCAAGTATTTTTTGCAAGTGAGAAAATCATTTGCAGAAGTGGTTAACATTTTATCCTGCCCTGGTCCTAGTGTATGAGGACTAGTATACACAACAGAGATTCTGAAACACTGAGAGTCACTGGTTTGAAACTTAAGCTATAGAGTATAAGTGCCCCCAGGGCTGTCACAAGTCATGATGTCCAAGGTGAAATGGTATTTTAACTAAAATACACTATAACTAATGACCCGTGCTTGGCTTAGCATGAGTATTCATGGATCATGGAATTTACAGTCTTTAGTGCTCTAGCACTAGATCCACTCCCTAACCCCAGGGGGAAAACAGGAGGAATATCTGCTACTTTCCGAAGACCGTTACTGTTTTTAACGTGGGGCTGTTGGACAGCACTTATGGTTCAGCCCTTCTTACTTACCACCATTCCAGATTCCTATGATCACTACCTAACACCAAACCCAGTGGCAACTAAGCATATGCCCCATGCCCAACATGTCTGCAAACTTCTATGAATGTTCAAAACCTCCAGAAGATTACTAAAGAGATGGATCTCTGCCTCAGCTGCCTACCGCCAACATGAATATATGTCACACAGAAGGAAAGATACTCTGACAGGCACAAAGGAGAGAAAAGTCTCTCCAGAAGTGAGTTTTCCAGACGTGAAGGAAGGGGGACAGGCAGAGCTGGCCCTGTGCCCTCGCTTGGGGTGGTAAGAAAGCCTGGAAAGGCAGACCCCAGGGGCGCCCACTGACTAAGGGTTGCTCTGGGCCGTGAGCTGCAAGTGGTTCGGGACCAGCAACGATCTGCCCAATCGCTTCCAGGAGAGCCCAGCCACTCCATGTCACCATACCTGAGCCAGCTCCTTAACGCGCTTCTCCAGGGGTGCAGGCAGGCCTTCGGGAAGGGAAGAGGGCTGCCTGAATTCCTGGTCCAGTCCCACCCCAAGGGAATCGCTTTCATCATCCATATCGCGGAAGGGGCTTCCTTCTGGAGACTCACTGAGCAGCTGCTCCAAGTCCAAATCCGTCAGCGAGTCCATGGCGGTGGCCGCCTGCAGCAAGTCATTGTCAGAGGCAGAGCCGAAGAGTGAGAGCAAAGGGTCGGAGGCGCCTTCCAATTCCCGCAAGCCCTGAGCTTCTGCTGATGACACTGCTATGGGCTTATGTTCTTCGTCCCTCTTTCTCTGAGCCTCTTTCTCCTTTTGGAATTTCTTCAGCATCTCTTTAACACTCAAAGCCCCAGAATACTTCTTTTTCTTCTTCTCCTTACTGGCATTGAGGGCTGTAAAGCTGCAAGTAAAAGGGAGAAGTCGGTTACTAAGATTGCAGGACCCCTCGAAAGGGAAATTTCCAGAGGGGCTTTAGCCCCATTCCCAGCACAAAGGTCTCCAGGAACCTCAGCCACAAGTCCACCCCGTCACTCCTCCTCCCTCCTCTTGGCACATGGAGCTCCTCCTTGCTGGGACCAAAGCTTGAGACTGAATACAGGTTAGCAAAACAGTAACACAAAATGCTAAACATCTGATGGGTTTTTTAAAACCACTGCCAGGCTGAAACAAAAGGTTGGAAAAACAGGAGGGGCAAGAAAGACATTTAAAGGGAGAAAGCAGGAGCAGCAGCAACTTGGAGGGCAGCTGGGGTGAGACCGAGTGAGGCTGAGGAAGCAGGACTGGAGAAGACAAAGGGGACAAAGACAGAGGAGACCGGGGGCAGAGGAGGGTGCTCAGGAGAACAGGAACGGCAGCAGCCACACAGTGACAGAGAGACCCGCCAACACTGACGCGGGACAGAGCGCACTTTGATGCCCGACACACAGACGTGAGGGCCCCGACAAGGCTGCGTGGCACCGTGAGGCCCGCGGCCCCGCGAGGCTGTGAGGAGGTGGGCCCACGGCCCGGCGGCCCTGACGGTGCCGAGTCCTCCTAGCAAAGAAGCTGCTGCCTCTCACCCGGCTTTGGAAAACTTGGACTTTTTCGATTTCTTCTCCTTGTCATAAGTGTCATCTTTTTTCTTCTTCTTTATCTTCTCACCACCTTCCTTCAACTTCCGCTTCTGAGAATTAAAGACAAGGTACAGTTACACGGCTCCCTAGCTCTGGGAGCAAGTGCACCACGCAGCACTGGCCTTCTCCGCCCAGGCTACATCCTGAGAGCTGTCTTACTTCCTCCATGAACACAGGATTTCAGCTCAGTCCTTGGACCACAGACCTGAAGGTCAGGACAGCATTCCCACTGACAGCGGCTCCTAGGAAACCTGGGCCAGAGGCAACAGAGACCCTTCTGCAGCCTGAACCATTTCTGTTTTAAAATGAGCTGTGTGGGGGCCTACCTCGCATTTTAAACACCCAGGCAGTCATAGATAGCTTTCAAAATAAGCTTATCTTAGGGCTAACTCATTTTCGTTGGGGTGAAGTCCTCTAATGTCCACAGATGAGACAGAGTAAGCTGGTGCACACGTCCCTCACTCCACACCCGTCACTGCCCTCGTCCCCGCCCTGGGGCCACCTCGAGGAGCGAGTCCCCGCCGAGCCTGCTGGGACACAGGCACGGACACAATGACGGAGCCTCCAGGGTCACGGTACACGTGTGTGAAGGGAGCCGCCAACCTCGGCACAGCTGGTCCCTCTCCGCCACTCTCCTGAGCCATCCTAAACCACACAGATTCAGGCAAGTCACCTACTGATCTCATAAAGTCACGTCAAAAAGCACTTCTGAAGTCCAAAAGCGAGCAATGTTCTAACCTTGGGAGATTTTTTCTTCTTTTCCTTAATGAAGTCATCCTCAGATTCTGACGCTTGTCTAAACTGCAGGGTTCCCGAGTTAATGTAAAATCCACCATACTTTGTAGTCAAAGAAGCAGGAACAAGCTCATCGTACTGAAGGGGGAAAACAAACTTGGGTCAGCTCCAAAGTCTGTGCTACATCCACAGGTGCAGAGTGCATCTTGACAGAACAGATGTGACTCTGTTCCTCTGTCACATTTCAGACAGCATACTAAGGTATACTTCAGGTCAGTCACCAATGTCCAAGTTAGGAGGCGTTTTGCACAGATCTGATCACCATATTCGGAGAGGGAACCAAGGCCCAGATCAAGGTGTCACTTCCGGTCCCTTCAGAGCAGCCCTTTCCACTGAAAGGGCACACCCACTGCCTCCACCCCCAGCTCCAGGCACTGTCAGTAGGAGCCTGGGTGCCGCACTTCTGGTGGTTTCAGTGGTTTCATTAAGTACTCACCGCCTCAGAGTTATCAATGAAGGAATCAGACTCGTCATAACCATAACCCATATCAATCAAGTCCTGGATTCGGTCTTTTCTACGTTTCTTTCCACCCTAAAATTTAAAATAGATCACATGCTTGTTTTTAATACTTGTGATAGGAACATACAACACAAGATCTAAACTTTAAGCAAATTTTTAGGCCCAGGGTCACAGGACTTTTTTGTTTTTAATACACAGAATTAATTGTTCTCTTGAACTCCAAAAGCTAATGACTAAAGGTTATAAAACATTGGACCAGTCTCTTACACACATCCCCCAAAACCTTGTTCCCTGAAGACCTTTCAAAATAGGACAGATTTGTAAATGCATACAGTGGCCTAAGACTGAAGAAAGAACTAAATGGTCTCATATGCCGTGCATCAAAACACTTATTCTCAGGATAAATTCTACGGGTAAAACCCTCTTTATGTTTATTCATCCATTTAGCTCCACACGAGTTCCTGCCATATGCACTTTCTGTACCTTAATGCATTTAATAACTTCATTCTGTTCTCTCCAAGCTCTACACTCGTTTCACATTAGTTTTGATTAGATAAACCACTAAAGGAATATGAAAATGTCTGAAAATCTCTCCCACCCAACAAGGTTGTTCTGTTGCCCAAGAGAGAAATCTTACATATTTTTCTTCAAATTTCCTAGCAAGGGCCTCCACTTTATGCCTTTCCTTTTCTTCATCATTGAAAGGATCCAAGAGATCTTTCTTCTGTAAAGAGACCATTCCACAAAAATAAGATTCACAAAAAAGTTCCCACAAAGCTATTCATTGTACCTTCATTGATTCCACACCGATAAACTATATAATAAAAACAACTTTTTCAGAAAAGACAAGGGAAAATACATATTACCTTCCAATCCGTGTTTACCTTACTTGTTTGAAAGTATAATTTCCATTCATGAGACTCAACAGAACTTGATTAAATATCTACAGTCACCCACTGAAGTACTGGGTCCTACAGTGCTCCAAACATGGCAAAGGGAATTTAGTCAGGGGATGCTCACCCCCATGTAAAACTGTGTTCCAATATGACTGGTTTCCTTTGTAATACTAAAAATTATTTTATGCATTTAAAAACATTATTCTAAGAAAAGGTCCAAAGGCTTCAATCAGACTTGCAAAGCAGCCACTGGCTCAGAAAGGCTAAGAACCCAGTGAGCACAGAACAAGCTCCTGACAGCTATTCAACCTTACTGGTTAGAAGAGTGGTATGAACTTATTCTTCTCTCAGTGCTATCAACAGTCAAACCCAAGTTCGTGCCATTCCTTTCCTTGGAAGCCTATCTTGAAGGATTAATAATCTCCCTTCCCTCCCAATCTCAATACTATCTCCAGGTATTTTCAAGTAGTTTTCCAAAGTTTATACTGCATAAACCTTTCTATTTTTTCTCAAATTTTCCAGAGTTGGACCTTAAGCTTCCATGGCAAGGAATCTTAATTTTAATAAAATACTTCTGTATCAAATACACTTAAGACTTTGGAGTCCAAAAACACTAAGACTGGACTTTTCCTTCT
This sequence comes from Oryx dammah, assembly GCF_014754425.2. NCBI lineage: Eukaryota > Metazoa > Chordata > Mammalia > Artiodactyla > Bovidae > Oryx > Oryx dammah. The sequence continues at coordinate 161,108,488 of NW_024070186.1, read as the reverse complement.
TCTACAATGATCACATATAACCTAAGTGGTTCAAATAATTTTAAGAAACCCCACTCGTCTGGAGCAGCACTGGATTTAATGTTTACTCCTTAATGCCCTGCAAGCAGCAGTCATCCACTATTTCCTGAATGCACGAAGGTCTGCCTCTGTCTAAACACAGCATCTGGAATGTAAGCTCCTTCCTGTCCAAGCCCTCCAGGAGCCGTATTCGTACCAGACTCAACAATTACCACACTGTGACTCCTGTTACTGGTGTAGGTGTAATTCTCCTAAAACATCTACAAGAGTGCAAAGTTCCTTTGAGGTTGGGACAGCAGCCTCCCCACCTTCACTCAGTCCTCAGCATTCTAAGCACAGTGCCTTCACATTCTAAGACACACGTGCTAAGTGAGTTAATATATAAATGTGTCAGATTACATTGTGCTTTGAACACTGCAGAGTAGACAGGGTAATTTAGGGGTTCTGAACCTGACGCCAGAAGTGAATCCCCTGAAACTGGATCCGAAGTTCTCTGTGTAAGACCCAAGCATTTTTCTGCAGTTGAGGAGGGCATCTGAACCCCACAAAAGGTGAAATCAGAGCACTGGAGTTCTAATCTAAGTTGATCTACTGATTTAGTTTAAACCCATAAATAAATAACCAATTCCTGCTACTTTCTCTTCCTCTCAAGGAAGAGGATACTGTTCCTACTTTGGAGAAGAGTTGATGAATGGATGTGAAATTACTTTTTCTCAGCCTACCCACTGGCTCTCATACAACCTGGCACAGACTGAAATGGTTTTCATTCAATCAATCAGATCTTTATTAAGGAAACACATTTTTATCTAAAAAAAGTGGATAGTTCTGCAGACCAAAGGCACCCCAAAGAGCACAACCATGGATCAGACGGAAGGAACATGGCCCAGAGGAGTCAGGCACCTGCATGATTTCTTCAACCCCAGACAGACACTATGAGTCATGCCAGCCCAACCCCCATGTCCCTGGAGCCAGTCTAGAGACTGGAACGCTGCCAGCACAGGACCCTGCACACCTTTCCCACAGAGGCTGGCAGAGCACACAGGCTTACAGCAGGTACTTAAAGTAAATGCTCCTGACCCAGCTCCTACTCAAAGTGCATAGTTCCACTGACATGAAAAACAGAAAATGCAAAGCTGATCTCAGCTATCAGAAATCAGGACAGCTGTCACCCTTGAGGGCTGAGGCAATATTTGGGGAAGGAAAAAGGAGGGTTTCTATTAGCCCCCAAATGTTGTATTTTGTAATCAAGGTGCAGGTTACAGGGGTGTTCGTGGACAGTCCATCAAGTTGTGCGTTTATCACAGGTGCGCTTCCATTATGCACATAATTCAGTTTAAAAGTTTATAAAAAATTGTGCAATGTTAATGAATTGCCAAAACATCAGTAATAACTGAAGCTGGGTAACGGGCACATGGGGGCTTATTATATTATTCTCTCCACACTGTACATGTTTGCAACACTGCATACTAAAAACGTAAAACAAGTCTGCCAGGAAAATAAACAGATCATTTAAAAAACATTTTAAGAAATCAAGCTGATTATCAAAAGCCATAAAGGCTGCCCATTTCTGGCAGGGGGAAAAAAAACTTCAAATATCCCAACAAAAACAAAACCCACAAAAATAGGTTTCTATCCATCCAAGTAAAGAAACTATCCAGAATATTACTGTGCTTAGAAGAGAGGAGCAGTCTGTGTCTTTGTCTGCCCTTGTATTAGACACAATGAGATTCCCTTGGAAAAGAGAAATGTCCAGCATGAAATTCCAGCTCTTGAAAAGGCAGGGGCTAGTCACACTAAGATGCAACACTTACAGCCTTGGCATGAAAAAAATCTGGTGTTTATTCGTATTAATTAGCCATAATACAAATTAGCCTTGGATGTGACCATACATTTTCTCTAGCATAAATAAGAAAAATGGTTCTAGAAAGAATTCTAACCCTTCCCTCCAGAGGCAAAACTGGGAGACCGTGAGCTTGCTCTGAAGGGGAGGCCAAGCCTCTGTATGCTGCTTCCGCCCTCTGGAACCCTTCCAGCACACACTACCCTGAGCATCAGATCCGCAGAGTGAGCTGGGGATCACGGTGTACCTTGTCTGCGGGCTGGAGTCCTTTCACCTTCCCTCGTAAGTTCTTCACCAGCTCTGGGTAGAAGAACTCTGGGCAACGTTTGTGATCCGGCTCAAAGAGGGTGAGTGTGATCCGAACAGCGGCCGCAGCCGGCTCTGAGTCCTGATGCTGCTCTGCTCCCCCAACTTCCTCTTTCCGGGATTTCTTCAAAAACGCAGGATTCAAAGAACCTGGGAGAGAGGTGAACTGGACCCTGTGGGGCTCCGACATGGCGGCCAACGAGTCTTAGCAGGCGTCACTGCATGGCTTCTGGTAACACTGAAAACAAGAGCCAGGTCAAACCAAGATGGTAAACATGGCGATTTCTTTCCTGTTCAGTTCTACAGATTTAAATTAAAAAAAAAAAATTCACTCTCAAGAATCATTGTTAGATTTATCTTAATTACCATTTACTGCTTTTTCCTGCCTAGATACTATTTACTTTAAATATAAAAAACTTCATATAGATATGAAAAGCATCCCGAATCCTATACTCAGAGATAATCGCTATTCAGCATACTTCCAGTCTTTTTGTCCAATGCATATTCACTAGATCCTTGACACTAGAGAAACCATGCTGATACAACCTTAAAGAATCCTCAGAATTGCAAAGGAACGTAGAGAAAATTGGTTTTCATTTAATTTATCCAATATATTTTAAAACTTTGGACTGAGAATAATCTCCTTCTTAAAACCTCTTTGTTTTCAGCACCAGCAGTTTACTTTTATGTAGGGCCATCCGTCACAAAGTTTTCATCAGTTCATAGAAGCTCTGTCCGCCCCAGGATAAGTTTAAGACCACTGTCTCAAGAGCAGTGTGGCTGGATTCACTTCCTCATACCAGTCTGTCACTACCCAAACTTGGGCCTCAGCAAAGAGACAAAATATCACAGGCCAAAGACCTTCCAGGGGCTTTCCCAGTGGCACTACTGGTAAAGAATCCGCCTGCTAATGCAGGAGACGCAAGACATGCAGTTTGATCCCTGAGTGGGGAAGATCCCTTGGAGAAGGAAATGGTAGCCCACTCCAGTATCCTTAGCTGGAAAATCCCACGGACGAGGAGCCTGGCAGGCCAGTCCATGGGGTCACAAAGAGTCAGAACGACCGAGCGTGCACACAGTATCCATATACATTATGTGTATGTGTACACATGCAATATTCACTTTGTGACCATAAGTCTGTGACCTATAAAACCAGCTAAGAGAATAAAATATCTAAAAATGAAGAGTTAAAATAATTCTAATTAGGAAGAAAAGCAACCGGCAGCAAAACAGGTTGGTTTTTGGCAGCAAAAAACCACCATGCACTAAGATGTCAAAAAAATTCCCCTAAAAGAAACTTCAAGGGCTCCCACGACATCTGTGATGCACTGAATTATAGAAACAAACTCAAGGTGAAGACATAAAAGTACCCACTCATAGAGGCAGGCAAAGTCCCACCATACGAAGAGAATCTGCACATTAACCAATGGAGGATGTAGAAAGGTCAACTTAGAAGTGGTAACTAGGTCCCTGCCTGACCAGTAGGTAATTTAAAAATGTAATCTTATCTTGGCCCAAATTTTAGATAGTATGACCTCAGTCAATCTAATGGTTAAAAATGCATCTCGTGGTTGTTACTTTAATTTGAAATACTTAGAAAAATATAAAATTGAAAGTCTGTTTTTAAAAGACCTGACTTACATCTATAAGTTTATTAGACTTACAAGAGTTAAGTCTTGGAAAGATTTAACTTTAGGTTTACGAGTTCACTGTTTTAGAAGTTTTAGGTACTTGGGAGAACAAGCATATAGAACTTTAAATGCAGTTTAAAACACTCAAAGAAATCTAATTTTTTAAAAAGTTCATTGTTTATGAGAATTTAATCTATTAAACTTGAACTGTGGTGTTGGAGAAGAATCTTGAGAGAGTCTCTTGGACTGCAAGGAGATCCAACCAGTCCATCCTAAAGGAAATCAGTCCTGGGTGTTCACTGGAAGGACTGATATTGAAGCTGAAACACCGATATTTTGGCCACCTAATGCGAAGAGCTAACTCATTTGAAAAGACCCTGATGTTGGGAAAGATTGAAGGCAGGAGGAGAAGGGGACAACAGAGGATGAGATGGTTAGATGGCATCACTGACTCAATGGACATGAGTTTGGGTAAACTCCGGGAGTTGGTGACAACCTGGCATGCTGCGGGGTCGCAGAGTCGGACACTAGTGAGCGACTGAACTGAACTGAACTGAATCTATTAAACTAGTGCTTTAACTGAAACTTTGTCAAAAATCAAATTTTTTTCAAATATTTGAGAAAATCTAAAATGTTTATTTTTATGTATACATTCTTAGATTTATAAACAAGCTTTGTTGAAAAAGCTTAAGAGACTTAAGTATTTAAATACTCAATTTTAAGAGCTGACTCTTAATTCTAAATAAAAGCACAGTATTCTACAAACGAAAGCACCCCTCTTAAAAAACCTCAACCCAAGTTATCCAATAAATTCAAGCCTCCTTTTGTATCTCAGATTATTCCAAGGAATGGTACTTTTTGTTGTTTCTATATACCCTCTCAATCATATTTTCAAACTGATTATTGGTAAAATTTAGAAAAACCCACCGAATATTGAATGCCAATTTTGTAATTAGTCTCTTCAATGAATTCCTAGCTATTTTAATGGTTTTCCCTTAACTCTATTTTTCAAAATAGGCTGTCCTATCCTATCACAGAAATAATAATTTTGTCTCCTCCTTTCTGAAAAATAATGTTCTATTTTTATTTCATGTCTTATTGCATTGGCTAGAACTACCAAGATAATATTAGACAATATATTTACTTATTACCATGTTCCTGGCTCTATTGCAAATTTCCTTAGGGTCCAGTGTGATACTGATTCATAAACTGTACTAAGTCATTAAAAAGTATCCTTTAATTCCTCAAAAATTAAGAGTTCTTAAACTAGGAAGATGTGTTTAATTTTCTTATTTCCTGGAAACTTAAATATGCTTTAAAAAAGATCGGTCTAGTCTCTAAAACAACATGAAATAGTTAACAGTGAATGACAGCTCCTGAAACTAGCTGTCCTGAAACTAGTATTTAGGGGAAGCTGACTGCAAAGAGAAACCGGGCCGCGAGTTCGCTAAAACCCCCCTTATAACCAAACACCTTTGGGAGACAGTGTGTAGACTTGCCACTGTTTTTTTTGAGCATAGAATGGCTCAATAAAAGTCCGGTTCTAAGTTAAGTCAACATGGGCCTTGAATTCTTTGGGTTCTACAACTACAACTGGGGATCTTAAAATTTTTTTATTTTCTACCTGGGCTGTTGACTTGTAGGCATACGCTGTGCTCAACTGCTGTCCCCGCTTCCCCATTGAACGGCTTAGTCTTAACGCACTGATAAACTACGCCTTAGCATCTGCCTTCCTGCCGTCAAGAGCCTGTTCCCAACTTACCCCCAAAGTGTCAAACTACAACAAGACTGACATGAGAGCCCAGACCCGACAAAGACACGCACCTTTGTCCCCGGCGCGACGCAGCCTACGGCCCCGCGGGTCGCTTTCGTGTCCCCCGCGGCCGTCTTCATGCCGGCCCGAGAGCCCAGGCGGCGGCGCCGCTAGCGGCCGGCCGCCGAGCCATGTCTCCCGGCGGGCGGCCAGCCCGCACCGCGGCCCATGGCCGGGTCCCCGCGCGCCCGAGTTAGTGAGCGGAGCGAGAGGCGGGGCGGATCGCCGGCTTTGCCGGCCCAGGAAGAAGCGGAGAGACGCCGGCTCCACGTCGGCCGAGCAACTCGGAACCTCGCGGCGGGAAGCGCTGCGCCCCGGGGAGAACTTGCAGCGCGGAAGCAGGCTCGGAGCGGCTCCCGCTGGACGCCGGCCGTTAGAGAGCGCGCCCCGAAAGACCTGTCCGCCCCGCGGGGGCGACCACGCAGAGCCCGCCGGGCGCGGGTCCCCGGGCGCGGGCGGAGCGCTGGCTTCCAGGCCGCGCCAAAGTCCGTCAAGGCAGCTACCGGCGCGCTGACGCGGCCGGCCCCGGGGCCCGCGCCGGACTAACGGCCGTAACGGAAGCGCTGTCGGGGCGGGCGCTGGAGGCCAGGGCCCGGGGGCGGGGCGGGCCGCACGGCCGGCTCCCTCGCTCGTTCCGCCGGCCGCACCGTCGCCGCCGCCGCCGCCGCCGCCGCCGCCGCCGCCTCGGACCGCGGCGCTTCGTTGTCACGAGCCGGAGGGAGGGGGAAAGGAGCCGGGAGTCTCGGGGATCCGGCGCGCGGAGACCGCGGCGCCCGGGTCACGTGCCGCTCGGCCGGCCAATAAGCCCCGACGGGCGCGGTGACGTCAGAGCAGCGGCGTGGCCAGGGGGACGGCCGGCCCCTATCACGTGGCCTGCCTCACTCCAATGGGCGGCGCCGGAGCGAGCTGATGTTCCCGAGCGCCTGTGCGTCGGCGGTGGTTGGGTGGTAAGATGGCGGCTGTGAGTCTGCGGCTCGGCGATTTGGTGTGGTGAGTCCGGGCGGCCGGGGCCAAGAGCGGTGCGCTGGGGAGCTGCCTCCCCGGGCGTAGGGTGTGTGGCCCGCCCCGAGGCGGCCTTTCTACGCGCTCCAGGTCTTGGAGAAAGGGCGAGACGAGGTGCCGGCGCAGGGAGTGAAGCCGGGCGGAAGGGGCAGCCTGGCCCCAGGGGACTGAGGCCGAGGGTGGCCGCGGTGGGCCCAGCTCCGAGCACCGAGGCCGCCCGGGGAGAGCAGCGCTCCGGACCCGGACGCGTGGCGGCCCACTGTGAGGAGAGTGACCGGCGCCGCGCGGCTTCCACGGACGTCCGGTTCCTCGCCCCGGGGTCTGGGCTGGGGGGCTCCCAGGAAGAGCCGGGGAGCCCGCGGGGCCGTCTCGTCTGGGTAAAACCCTCGGACACCCGCGTTGCGCGACGGAACCCACCTGTGCGGCGGCTCGGCCCGGGGGTGTCGAAAGCGGATTGCCGGTGCTGTGCTTGAAGGGAACACTTCTCCATTACAACCGAAGGCTTGGCAGTGACCGGTGCCTCTCGTTGTCGGCTTCTGTGTCCCGGACAACCGCCCGGACCGAGACGGGAGCCGCCTCCCTCGAGCTGCGCAGCTCTTCGACCCGGAGGAAGGGCTTCCCTTAGCGTTTTGTCAAAGCCAGGCTGGTGAATTAAACCAGACTTTGTGAAGGGGAAGTCTTGTGTTTACAGAGCGAGCTGCCCCCCACCCCCGTCACGTCACCGGCAGGCTCTAGACAAACGGCTGTCGGTGGTTTTGTTTTGTCTTTTCTGTATTCCTCGTCACCAGGATGCGCATACCTGGCGCACCGAAGTCCTCGATTTTTTTTTTTTTTTTTTGCATTGCGTTTCTGAGGAATTTGGGCATCCTGGGCCCAGCTGTGGAAGCCACGTTTAAGAATTCCTTGTTGCCAGCTTTTAGTCTGGCAGTGGAGGGTGAAGGTGGAGGTTTAGGAAAAATAAATTGCATGTTGAGTGTGTTGAAGGAGCTGGAGTTGCTTTTCCAGAGCAAATGCTGACTCTCTGTGTTTTCTCTAGGGGAAAACTCGGCCGGTATCCTCCTTGGCCGGGAAAGGTGAGTGTCTTGCTACTGAAGGAAGAACGTCTGAAGCTGGCTTTGAGAAGGGGGATCATGTAAGATGGAATTCCCCACAGACTCTAGCATTGAGTTAAACTGGGCTTATTTAAATAACACACGGGTTTTTTGTTTTTCTTTTTTTTCTTTAGTATCAGTTTATTTAGAAAAGGCAGTATACATAAACCAGATCTTTTAATCTGCAGTGAATTATTATTTCTTGACTCAGAAGTGGTTTTTGATAAAAGTCTTTTAATCCTGAAAATCCATTATGACTTGAATAGCTTTGCATAAATTGAACAAAAAGAGAAGAAAATAAACTTTCCAGGAAGAAAAAAAATCTAAATGTAGGTTAGTGAAAAGTCAAAGTATTTTTGTCCCAACTAAGTTTAAATTTTCTTCCATTTTACCATATGTGCTGCTCCAGTGCATCTTTGCAGAAGTTGGCATTCCACATTTTGCATGAGGCGATCCTTCATAGCTTTCCAAATGTTCTGTTTTTATATTCTTGCTTGGAGCCCAGGAAATGTCTTTAGACTGTGTCTTTGCAATATGGCATTTGCAGTGCCTTATTCGTCACTGTTGTTGTCACCTGTCTCAACTCTTTTGTACAAAAGAATTTTCAGGAGTGTCCCGTATGTTTCTTCAGTGATGACAGGGTCATGTTGCAGGGAGTAATACTTTTAAAACAGAGTCATTTTAGTTAAAGAGATATTGTATCTACTGAACCCTATAGATAATAGTAGATGTTGGGAACTCTTGGAATATTTGTACATTTCACGTATCTCAGTAGAAAAGCACCAGGTTTGGACATAAACTATGCCCTGTGTTTGGTTTTGTTTTTTAAGACATATTTCTTTTATTTCATGTTTTTTCTTACCAACTTATCACTGTGGAAAAAAATTTTTTTGTTTTCCTCTTTCATCCTGTAGATTGTTAACCCACCCAAGGACTTAAAGAAACCACGTGGGAAGAAATGCTTCTTTGTAAAGTTTTTTGGAACAGAAGATCAGTGAGTAGTGCTCACTAAGAGTTTCACTTTCCCTATGTTTGGGAGTTGCCCTGGGTTGAAGCTGCTTTGTGAATATTCTAATTCGGTCTCCTAATTCAGTCTTATCATGGTCTATAAAAATGGCATATCTTTCTGGTTTCTGCCTAAATAAAAGGTGTTATTGTTATCTCTGAGACATCAGTTGAAAAATAGGGTGATGCCTTCTAGATGTGATCACCTCATTGAGATAGGGTTTCCCATCTCATACTTAAACGCCTCTCCCCTCCAGGCAGATCCTTTTGTTTGGTTTGGTTCTCTTAATGGCTGTTTATCATTGTGGTTCGGGCATGAGTTATACAGTGAAAGCTAAAATTTCTTTTGTCTTAATAAAAATAGTTCTTTAGCCTTGTTCTTGTAAAACTAGATGATTTGATCTAGCGTTGTAACAGTAAAGCTTTTTAACCAGATGTGTTCTAGAGTTGAAATCAGGACTGTTAATTTGAGATTCTTTAATAGGCCATATAATAAATAGCAGCAAAGAGAGGAGTGTGTTTTCGTGTTTCCAGTGACTTGGTTAGCTTTCTCATCACTCCATCAAGTTGATTGCCTGGTTCTAGCTAGATGGTTTAATTTCTCTAAGTAATTGTGTTTGTATATGTGGTTCTTAGAGGAAAATGTAGCTTTGGGTTTGAAAAGTATATGCTTGTGGAAAGTGATATATGATATTCCATAGGAAAATCTCTTATAAATAGTACTCTTCACTAGCAAGTTTTTGTGTCAGAGTGCTCATCCTGGTTTAGAGTTTGCATGGTATGTCTGCATTCACCGTATACACATGTACCGACATACCCAGCCCCAGTGCTTGTCTCAAACCAACTTAACAGCCTTTTGGTGGCAATATTTCAAGGGAGTCACTGGCCCAGAGCTGTAAGAGCCAGAGACAGTCTGGAAGAGGGGATGTTCTGCTAATGCCGTGCACATCACGAGAAAGATCATCTGGATGCATAAAACAAGTGCTGAATGTACAGCCAGACACCAAAGAGAACTTCTGGGAAGGCAAACGCTATGGTCCCTGTCTTCCGGGAACTGAGGTAACAAGACATAAACACTTTAGATGGGACCAAGTGTAGAAGGAGTGGAATTATTAAAGGATTCTAGAACAAGGAGAAATCGAGAACAGCAAGGAGAAATTTGAACAGGGGTCAAAGGAGTCTTCTTGAAGAGACAGGATTTGGATCAAACTCTGGAGGATGGGTAGAATTTGGAGAGGAATAGTAGGGGTATTCCAGGCAGCGAGGATACCGTAAACCACTGGGAGATAAGTTGAACGTGTGGACAGAGAAAGACTTCCTCCCAGAGGTAAAGAACCTGTGCTTGAGGAGAGCAGGGCAATGTTGTTGGCCTGCGTTGATTAGCTAAATGAAGAATTCACCAGTCTGGAACACAAATGGGAACTCATAGAAAGTGGAGAATTAAATAGCTTACAGGGGACCTGAAAGCCATTGTGTTTTTATAATTTTTAACACGCTGAAAGTCTAGAGAAATAAACTGTCCCTGTGTATAAATAGGACACAGAAAATGGGAGCTGAGTGTATCTCAGCACTCAAGCACTCAGCCAGGCAGACCAGTGAAGCCAGTGAAAAGGATGTGCTTTTCTGGACACAAAAATAGTGTGTTAGTGATGGTAATGATGTTAAGAAGTTCTTTGAGGAGACTCATAAGCAAGCGAATACACCATACACTGCAGTGGCTAGATGTAATATCTTTAACCTTCTAAACTTCCTTGATACTGTTCTTCATAAAAAGCCATTAAGAGGAGACTAACATGTTAACTTCTTGTGGCTAAGCCGTTGCCTTAGTGAAAGGAAACAAAAGGAAAGGATCTCCAGCAGTTCTCTAACCAGAGAAGAGTTCTTAGTGGTCAGCATTGAGGCAGAGTTTAGATTCTTTGTATCTTCTGAAGGTGAAATCTCCAGATTGTTTCTTAGTAGTAGAGTACTTTGGTGACAGAGCTCTGGATTGTTCCTGCTGCTGCTAAGTCACTTCAGTCGTATCTGACTCTGTGCGACCCCATAGACGGCAGCCCACCAGGCTCCTCTGTCCATGGGATTTTCCAGGCAAGAGTACTGGAGTGGGGTGCCATTGCCTTGTTACTGGCCTGATGTATATTCAGATACCAGTTTCACCTGCTCTGTGATTTGGGCTGTTTGACTTTTAAGCATCTGGGTCTTTGTCCACATATGGGGACAACACTCTACCCGGCAGTTATAAGAAAGTAGCATCCCTTACTCATTGTATTGGTTGGCATAGAGCAGATGTTCAACAAACATTGGGTTAGGGTTAGATCTCTTATAAAAAAAAAAAGTTGATGAGAAGCAGGTGGTTTTAAGTAAAGACAATATGAGAGAGAAAGAAAGGTAGGGTAGGATGTGGAGGATCTGTGTGTAAGTAGAGTGGTCTGTGACCTTAATGGCTTGGAACACAAAATGATACATTGTGCCACCTTTTTTTGTTCGGCTGATGTTTTGTTTTTGTTATTCTTTGTTTCTTATTTTTACATTGTTTCACCTTTATGGAAAAGCTACATTGTTCCCAGCCAGGGATACTGTGTGCTGTCTAGTCTGTCCTCTTGAGGAAGTCAGGTGACAGAGAGAACTCTTTAATGTGAAAAACAAAAACTGAGAAAAGAACATGAGCAGAATTGATGAAATAATTGACCTTAAGGAGATAAACACTAACTTGATCATAAATCCTCAGGTGTTTTGACAAAGGGCACTGTGAGTAAACATTGTGTGGCTGTTTAGGAGGGCTGTGTTTAGGACTGTGTAAGGAGGGCTGTGTGAGATACAGCCCAGACAGGAAATGCAAGTGGACTTTAGGGATGAGAACTGCTTTGTGACGGACAGAGCTGTGAGTGGCTACGGCAGAAACTGGACTCTGCCTCCCCTTAATGCCTGCTCCTGCACGTCCTGGAGGCTCTGTCAGTCACGGTGTCCTGACCTCGGTGGACATGTTCCTATCTTTTAGAAATCTGATTTTTTTTCTATTCTTCCTTCCAAAACCTAGAAAATTTTGTTTCTCTCCCACTGAAAGAGAGAACCAAGAACAGAGGACCCGGGAGTGATGTCACCAGGATGGCAACAGAGTTCATTCCTGACTTTGCTCCCTCCTCGCAAAAAGGAAGAGAGGATTAGACCTCCCCAGCCAGCCTCCCCTGTGACGGGAAGGACTTAACAAGATGGCCCGATTGCGCTCTCTGAGCCTGGATCACTGCATGGGACCTGCCCACAGCCCTTTTCTGTTTCATGAAAATGCAGAGGGAAAGATAACTCCACCATGTGACCACAGCCCAGGATTAAATCTCTGGTGCATGAGGGCCCACCTTGAACAGGTGGTTGCCCGTCAGAGCAGAAACTGAGCTCGGGGTTTCAAAGTTTCTTCAGTGGCCATGGGTGGCAGAATGGAGGGAGTTCATTCAGTTTGCAGGTGTGCAAAACCCACGGAAAACAAACCAGTTCAAATAATACTGTGGGCAAACTGTGTAAATCCGTAACAGCTCTTTCTATAGCAGTCTTCACATCTGATCCTCAAAACAGCCCTTTCAGAAAACAAGGTAGTTGTTCCGGTTCTTATTTTTCAACAGATACAGAAACTGAGAGCCAGGAAACTTAAGGACTTAACTGATAATACGTCCGAGGTCCCAGCCTGAAGTTCTTTTTACATCAAGCTAGATATAAGGTGGGACAGGCTGGTTGTGAGGTGTCTAAGTGAGTGCTGAAATATCAGTAACTTGTAGAAAAATCTATGCCTCGTAATTAGGGGCACGGCAGGTTGGACCCATCTGAGCATCCCCCTTTCACTTGTCGCCTGACTGACGCACTTTCACTGCCTCCAACACCATGTAATGGTTGAAGGATTGAGCCAGGCAGGGAGTAAGAGCTGCTGCTCCAGTGTTTGAATTGAGCCAGCAGTGTCCTTTTGCCAGAGCTGGACAGCCGCGATCCTCGAGAGCACTGACAACGGCCCCTGCCCTTCAGGTGAGACGCCCTCCGCGTGGCAGGGTGCCGCAGGGGCAGGGGGCACCGGCGTGGAAAGCAGTGGCTGACCATGGTGGCGGTGCAGCTTGAGAGCCTTATCCAGCACTGGGGAATGTTGTCAAGTTTTGGAAACAAAAATTTTCTGTGTCTTATAAGCAAGTCTTTGTTGACATCTGTATGATAGGTGTTGCTTGTAATTAACTGAAATTGTTACCTGTTTTGTGACCTTTTTTGTCTTTTGATTTGCATTCGAGGGGAGGTGTCTTGGTTTCTGAATAGTTTAGACTTGGACCTGTAACAACTCAGTAATCCTCAGCCTCTGTGACTGGTTTAAGCCGGGGGGAGGGGGGCCGAGAGTTATTTACTAAGTACTTTTCACCAAATCCAGATGGAGGGCAGACATACCTGTCTGACCATGTACTTGTTCTCACCTGTGGCCTCTGCCTGTATGCTCTCTCCCCGCTCAGGTCACTGTTTCCGGGAGTCTGAGACATATACATGAGTGAGATCATTCATAGACTGGCTTCTTCACTAGGATATCTGTGTAGTCTAGTTTTAATTAAGAGGAAGGTGGGTCGGAATTATGAAAGTGAAAATGTGAGGGGGCTTTGGCTGTGCTGGGTCTTTGTTGCCGGGCGGGCTTTTCTCTGGTTGTGGTGCGAGGGCTTCTCACTGTGGTGGCTTCTCTTATTGCCAGGACTTCAGTAGTGTGACACATGGGCTTGGTTGCTCCACAGCCTGTGGCCAGGGATTGAACCCGTGTCTCCTGCATTGGCAGGAGGATTCTTTACCACTGAGCCACCAGAGAAGCCTGAAAATGTGAGATTTTTACATTCATTTTGAGTGTATAATCAGAGGGTGGCTTAGGGGAAGTTGTGTTCTCAAACGAAAAGTATTTGCAGGAGGTGTATCAGATTACCAGGGTAAGTTTGCTCTTGGCTGTGTTACAGGTGCAGTCACACCAGGAGCCAGGCAGTAGCTACCCACCTGAGCAGACCTACACAAGGAAGTCATGGGGGAGAGCCCCCTTCTCAGTAGAAATAGCTCATGTGCTACAGCGTGGGCCCTTGTTGATTTGTTGAGGGACATTTTATTTTATTTCGTTTATACAGTTTTTTAATATTTATTTTTTCATATGGCTGTTCCGGATCTTTGTTGTGGGATCTTAGTTCCCCCACCAGGAGTCAAACCTGGGCCCTCTGCACTGAGTGTGCAGTCTTAGCCACTAGACCACCAGGGAAGTCCATGATTTGTTGTTTTTTTAAGATTAATAGATACTTACACCCAAATCAAGCTTTAAACCGTTGAGAAAGTTCCATTCCTCTCTTCCCCTCAAGTGTGGCCCACAGGCATCTAGTTATACTAGTTTCTTATGAGAGAGCCTCAAGAGATACTGGGTGCCAGACCAGGAAGTTGCCTGTTCCTTTTTCCTTGTCTTAGTGCAAGTGCTAGTGTACTACACACACTGCTCTGTATCTTGCCATTTTCCACTTAGCCAGGTATCTTAAAGGACCTTCCATTTCATTCTTTATAGTGACCTCACTGATTGCCAGTTAGCTTGTTGTGGGGCATTTACTTCTACAAACAATGTATAATTAACTTCCTTGAATACAGAAGCAAAGCCAGTTCATTAGACACAACTTGACTATTCGTGATTTTTTTTTTTTTTTTTTTTGACAGCCCGCAGCAAATTGGTTGGAAAAAGTGCAACCCTATCTACTAGGCATTGGGAGCACATTGAGGGAAATCAAAACTTACAGCTTAAATCAAGCAAAGAAACAGAATGCTCACTTTAAAAACATATAAACAACAGCAACAACCACAAAAAGCCTGCACAGTCATCTGTTTTAGCCCAGAGGCCAGCAGTCCAGACTCCCTGACATGCCTGGAAGATTTCACTTACTGAGTAATTATTGAGCACCAGTTGCATGCCAGTCCCTGCCTGGCTGGCCTCAGTAGGGCCTTACTGAAGCTCCAGCTGAAAAGCATACCCTTTTTAAGGAGACAGAGTTTTGTAATATTGCCTTTGGAGAAAAAATTATTGAAATGGCCAAAGTGAATTTCAGTTCATCGTGCTTTCAGGAGATAATCCTCCTAGGGCTCTGCTGGGCTCATGTTTTATTTACTGTTTTTCCAAGATGACAGGATGTTTCTCCAGCAGGAGGTGATTTCTTAGATTAACATTTCTCTTGAAGTCATACTTACACTATCACTTCTTTCAGCAAACTTATTTTCACTTTTCAAAGATGGTCATAAGAGAGGAAAATGTCATTTTAGTATCTCAAATGCTAGTCTTTATTTAGGATGAATGAACCTTGACTATTACTGTTCTCTTGGCAGAACTCAGTAATCCACTTAAAATCCTTCAATGGAAGATAGGCCTGGGTTCATTGGGGCTTCCTCCACAAATATCCTCACCTTTCCACTTACTCTGAGTCCTGTGTTAGTGTGAGGAGATTGGATAAGAGGGATTTAGGAATCCCTCTTAGGATTCTTACAGTCCTTTCTCAGGGAGGCTTGATTAAAACCACCCTGTCCGTCTTATGCTAGGAATGCGTGCAGGTCTCAGCATCTGACCTGAAGCTGGGAGAGGGTGGAGGTCTCTTTGAGGACTGTAGGTCTCTAAGATCACTGATACTGAGAATTTGTCACCTCAGAGCTCCCAATTAATCTGAAAGTTTGACTTGCTTTTCATCTGATTGTGCTGGTGGTTTGGCCTCAATGCTGTAAACACACTTGCTGAATAATATGGGATCAATTTAATTCCATTTTTCCTCCTCATAGATTGGACCTATGGGGTCTATTATGTCCAATTTCAGACTTTAGGATGAGTTGGTCACTTGGAAGTTACCTGCTTACCTCGTCTTTTTGGAAACCTGCAGTGAGACCAGCGTCTGAGTCCCCATTCACTGTTTTGTTCTCATTCTTCTTGTTTACCCACAGATAATATGCCTAGTCTTGGTTTGCAGACTGATGGTTCCAGAGGTTGTGTTTATACAGACCCATTATTACAACCATTAGTACAACACTTGAAGCGCAGGTGGCTGTTGCTGGGTTGATAGCACTATTTTTATGTGCAGAGGTTAGCACTTCGACTATTATTAGTGAGTATTTAGCTTTCTCTAAAGGAAAGAAGCCTAAGTTCATGTAATAGCCCAATTTCTATATCCTTGACCTGACCCACTTTTTCTGAAGGTTATGCTATGAAACCTCTTTGAGTTTTACAGGGTAAAATATGTAAGTAAACTCTTAACCTTGCCAAGCCTATAATTCTCTCCATTGTATGCTGTTTTGGAAACTGACCGTCATTTAAGGAAACCACAAAAGCCAGTGGGGGTAGATTCGTGCAAGTTAGTGTGGCAGGCCAGTTATTCCAGGGTTGATGGCTCTTTTCATTCTCACATGTAATGCATTGGTGGTGGGAATCAAAATCTGAAGAGCATGTTCCTCTCCCTTTAATCACAGGCAGAGTTTTATTTCTGAAAGCCTCCTTTTGTGACTGCTGCCCTTGTTCCGAACCGTGTGTCACCTGTTTCGTGTGGTTCAGTAGCCCTGGGTACAGTCATTCATGAACAAATACAAGCTCTGAGACTGCAGACACCTGCGGGAGCAGCAGATTCTTTAAGCTGTTGCCTTTCTTTAGCTCTCAGAGCATTCCTGAGTCTTGGGATTGACAGGTCGTCGGTCTGACTGAGGGTTTTGACTGGCAGTGGTGCTGCTGTGGTTGATAGTGCCAGGAGTCCTGATTTCCTAGGATCCATGTGGAGCCACTTGTGTTGTGTTAGTGAGGGTGGGAGCACATCTCCAGGTCTCCTTGGTCCTGAGCTAATGGCAGAGTATGTGTGTTTCAGCATGGAAGCCTGGTGAAGGATAGTGGAAATAACCCGCAACAGTGACTTTAGTTGGAGGACAATGATTTTGGTGGTGGTGGTGGTTTGACTTGTTTCTGGAAAACATACTTTTAGGCTCAAGAGTCTAGGGGGTGGGCAGTAGTATGTTTTGAAAACGTGGCAGGCCTGTTTCAAAGACCAGTTAAACCAAATGGATACTTGCACTCTGCTGGGAGGAGGCCTTTGATACTTTGTGGCACAAGCAGTGTGGATCATGTCCTTGCTCTGTATGTTTTCTGCCAGTGCCTGGATCAAAGTGGAACAGCTCAAGCCTTATCATGCACATAAGGAGGAAATGATAAAGATCAACAAGGGGAAGCGATTCCAGCAAGCTGTGGACGCCGTGGAGGAGTTCCTCAGGAGAGCCAAAGGGAAGGACCAGGTGAGAGGCCCCATGATTCTCACTTTGTGCCGACTCCGGACTGGTTATTTTTTGCATAGTAACTAACAGATTAAATATCACCCGAACCTGAAACTCTATTCTCATGAAATGCCAGTGGGGAGAGAGCTACTTCAGGTCTAAGGCGTCAGCATTTTGCTGATCAGATTGAAACTCCATGCATCTGGTTGACCTTTCTGGAATAGATTGTTGCCCTCAGGAAAGTCGTTTGGACCCAGCAGAAGTCCCTCAGCTTTTGAGTACAGCACAGGCCTTCTCCCTTTTATGGAGGTTAGGAGCATGCCTCTGGGATCTGTCCACTGCCTGAATATAAATCCAGTTTGGGGACTGTGGGTAAATGACTTGAATTTTATTTTACTCTACTTCCCCAAATGTAAGCAGAGGTGACAACAGCGCCTACTTCATAGGATTATCATGTGGATAACGCATGTACAGAAAGTGCTCACCACAGGGCGTGGCCCGTGTAAATAGGGGTCGAGATGGTAGCAGCCATTGTGCTGGTTATCACTATTATTATTAAACTTACAGACATCATCCCACAGTTCTGCTGATGACAAGAATCGGCGTAATTCCAGTGAGGAGAGAAGTAGGCCAATCTCAGGTGATGAGAAGCGCAAGCTTAGCCTGTCTGAAGGGAAGGTGAAGAAGAACATGGGAGAAGGAAAGAAGAGGGTGCCTTCAGGCTCCTCAGAGCGAGGCTCCAAGTCCCCTCTGAAGAGAGCCCAGGAGCAGAGTCCCCGGAAGCGGGGTCGGCCCCCCAAGGACGAGAAGGTTGGTTCTGTCTCTGTAGCTTCTGGGACTGGTGACTGTCCTTCGTACAGGGCAGAGTCGAGCTCTCCTGTGTGCTTCAGCTCCCTGAACAGACGTAGGGCCCCCTGCTCTGTGCTGCCCTAAAGAATTCTGCAGACAGGGAAGGGGCACCGCCTGGACACACAAGCGTGAAATAGGAACACGGATCTTGGGCATTCAACCAGACACATGGTCAGGAGTAGAAGGGTCCACTGAGCCAGCGTGCAAGGGTTGAGCAAGAAAGAAGGGAAGGCCTTCCACGGACGAAGGGCACAGCCCACATGGGCTTGATGTTGGCGGGCATAGTGTCAGTCCTCGTACAGGACAAGGAGGAGGACAGACAGGTAAAGGCAGCTTGTCACTAGGTCATGGAGAGCCTCCAGGTCTGCGTAAGCAGTGTTGAACTGCCATGGAGTCAGTAGGGTGGTGTGAAGGTGTTAGAGCTGGACATGGAGGTGGCAGTGTGTGCCAGGCTGTGTTACAGGGCACGGTTGGCAGTGAAGGAAGGCTCAAAGCTGATAAGAAGGGTAACATCAAGTGTTCATTCATAATGGGATTTCCTTGGGCAGGGGGAGGGGGGCGTTAGCAAATACTGAAAGGAACTATGTGAGAAGCACTTCACAGGAGGAGTTGGCAAGATTTGGTAACTGGTTACATCTAGGGGATGATGAGAAAAGGGGAAGGGAGATGATTTCGAGTCTGTACCTGTAACTTGCCTTTCTTCTGAGCACAGGAGCTGGCTTTTGGGGCGAGAGGACCGGTTCTGTGTGTAATGACATTGAGTGATGTCTAGACTATCAGGGAGGCGTCCAGGAACGTAGGATGGAAATGTTGGTGTTGGGGAGTGAATATCTAGAGAGGACATTAGATCCCAGAGCCCTGATTGTGGTTGTCTTGAGGGAAAGCCAGGAGAGAGGAGAGGGGAGGGAAGAAGTTGGCTTTGCAGAGAGAATGCCCACAGCTCAAGGCTGGAAGAAGTGGATGGAGCCGACGAAGGGAAGTGAGGCAGAAGTAACATACCTCTCACCTTTCCAGAAAGATCTGTGTGGGTCTTGGGAGCCAAAGGAGGAAGATTTGAGGTGAAGCAGGTAGTCTGTCAGCACACAGGGGAAGGTTGTTAGAGCAGGATCGGAGACTGGAATCCAGATGGCTGGCACAGACCTGGGATGATGGGGCGGTGACGAAGCGCTGGATGTCAGATGGAGGCGCACAGGTTGAGACACCAGCGAGACCAGGCAGGGGCGGGAAGAGGGTACTTAGGCACGAGACCGAGCCAAAGGTGTTAGGGTGGCGGCTGCTGCCGTCTGGCAAGGCCATGCCCCACCCTTGGACTCCCAGCCAACTTTTGCCAAATCCTTTGGTTTTTCTCGAAGAGAAGCTGGAAATACAGATTTTAAGTGAAATGTTCCTATTTTAAATGTTAGAAGCTAATTCAAATTTTTACACTTCTAAGTACAAAGGAACGTCTCTCTGGACTACATTCAGCCTATCAGCTGCTGCAGTACAACCACTGCGTTAGAGCGGGCCCTTCTGGCTGTTCAGTGATCCAAGACAGAATAGATGAGAGCAGCTGAGTGGTAGGCACCTCTGGCCAGAGTGAGGGGAGTTTAGAAACTGCCGGTTGTGGGGCATGAAGGACTTTCAGGAGATGTGATCTGGCTTGATCCGATTGAGTTGATTTCCTGCGGACCCACAGAAATCTGGGCTGTTGGGTTTTATATGTTCTCCAAATGCATGCTGTCCGGCATCTCACACCACGGATCTCACCACCTCCTGTGCTCACCGTGAAGGGAAACAGTTTCTTTGGGGTAAAGGGAGGTATGAAGGAGAGGTAAGGAGGAGGCCCTGGGGTCTCCATGACCTTCTACAGCTGTACGACCATGGCCAGCTCCCTTCACCTCAGTTTCCTTGTCTGGTCATTGAAGATAACAGTGCCTCTTAGGTTTGTTTTAAGAATTAAATGAGTAACACAAGCCAAGCACATAAGACAGTGCCTGCAACACTATACATCTGACAGACATTGCACATTCACTATTTTTCAGCAGCAGCCTTTGTGCGGTGAGAGTGTGGTGGTTGTAGTGCACTCCTGGGGGCTGCTGCCAGGCTTATGTGGACGGACTCTTCTCACACAAGCGTGTGTGTTGCTATAGTGATTGTCATTTGGCTGGTGAGCTCCTCACTGAAGCAGAGTGTAGTAGTCTAGCTGGGCAGAGCCCCAGATGAGTGCTGTTCTGAGCTATAATCCTCTGTCCTGTGAGGATTAACAGAAAAGGCTGAGCTTGACGGCAGGGGTGTTGATTATGTGCGGGAAGGCGAAGACTGGGTTTGTGTCCATCTCCATGGGGGAGCCACGCTCAGGGGGTGCACACTCGCCTTCTCTCTGGGGCTCGAGTCCTGAGCGGAGAACTGGGACTCTGGGCATGGACCACAGGACAAAACAGAGCTATCCTGTGAGGCTCTCCTAAAAATCCAGACTCAGGCAGAGAATCAGGAGTGGAGGCCTTTGCTCAGTGCTGGTTGGACAGCTGTGTTCCTGCCTTACGCTTGTTCTGTTGTTGTGGTCACTAGGCTAGTGACTGTTTACATTTAAATTAATTTACATTAAACTCAAATTAAAATCCAGTTACTCAAGTCACACTGACCACATGACAGGTGCTCCATAGTAACGCGTGCCTAGACCGAGCGGATACAGAACACGTCCGTCATGACAGCAGCTTCTCTGGGGCAGCACTGCTCTGGGCTGCTTTGTTTCGTTTTGTGCATCTCCGCGCCAGGCTGGAGATCTAGGGATAAAGCTGTACAGGTCGTCTGCTCCTGCCCCTCTGCCACAGGTTACCTCGTGTCCCTGTCCCCACTTGCTGTCTCCCAGCCTCAGTGGCCCTCCTGACACTTCACCTCAGCTATCTAGTGGAGAGCTTGACCTGCAGCACTGAGCTCTTGACTCCCTGCCCCCACGGCACCTGTCTTTTGTCTCAGGGGGAGAATGGACTCCTGGATCCTGACCGCCCCAGGATCTAATTCTGGCTTCGTCACTTAGTGGCTCTAAAATGTTGGGCAGATCTCCTCACTGCACCACGTGGCTTCCTCAGTTTCTTTTGAGATACGATGGATTCCTTTTGAAGCCAGTACTGTTTTCCTCATGCTCGTTATTTGCAATAAGAGCTTCCTCTGTGACCTGCTGATCACACTGCAGACCACAGTTGTCTTTCAGGTTCCCTCCATCCTTGAGGAATTTTGGCCCAGGAACACATTTGTCATTCTGGACCAGAGAAAAGAAAGCTTCCCTCTGTGTTGACAAGGACTTGCCCTGTTTCACCAGTCATCAGAGCTGTGCCTGGGGAGACCATGGGGCTGGCTAGGGTAGTTTGGGGTGGAGTGTGACTGAAGAAAGCAAAGCAGTGAAGAGAGGCCCCCGCTTGAGGGAGGAAGACACCTGCTCCTGAGGCGCCACAGTGTTGTGACCACCTGTCTTTCCCTCTGTAGGACCTCAGCATCCCTGAGTCTAGTACTGTGAAGGGGATGATGGCTGGACCCACGGCCACGTTTAAATGGCAGCCGAACGTGAGCGAGGTAATGACCCCTCCCTTGGGCCATGACAAGCACAGCCTCAGAGCTGGTTTCCCAGCCTGACTGTGTGGTGTGCTTTTCCCGACACTTCTTAATTGCCAATGAATACAGAAGTGTGTGAGTCCACCCTGGCGCAGGCTTGCTGTCAAGTTTGATTTAACTCTCTCCAGACCGTTTGGCATACCCACTTAACCATCAGGTGTATAATCACATATCCATGTTACAGGTTTTTGCTCTGGGAAGTAGTGTTGATTTTTACAAAAGTGGGATCATTCTGCAGGTTTTTCCCACTTGGTACTTTATAGAGACACTTGGGTCACGTGCGTGGCTGTTGCGTTTGGTCGCCTGCACGCTGCCTTATCCTTGGCGTGGGTGCGCCCGCTGCTCCCCTGCTGCTGGACCTGCTTGTGAAAAGCCCTTGAAAGTCCTGCAGTCATTGCTTCCTCCTTCCTGTTAATATTAACCCTCTGAGCATTTGGCACCAGGTACGAGGGGGCCAAAATCCTATGACTGGAGGAGCTTGAGAGTTTGGCTTGATCTGCTGGGTCATCTGAAGTGACTGGTGAATGCTGGATTTAAAAATCACTGGTACACTTTTTAATTATTTTCCCACAGTGTTTGGGAGTAATTTATACACCAGCCTGGTAGAAACATCCATTCTTTTCCACTTGAAGCCAGTTTTCCCTCCAGTTGGAATGGGCTTTGTTTATAAAAGGCTTAGAACCAGAGTGGGAAAAGAGCTTCCAGGTAGTTATAAGCTCAGCTCCCAAAGGTGTGTCAGCTAGAGGAGAGACTGGTTATCAGTAGAAGAAGGTGATCTCTGGTGGAAGATAAATTGTTTTATTCAATCATTTTCTGATTTCAGCCTGTTAAAGATGCAGACCCTCATTTCCATCACTTCCTGCTCAGCCAAACTGAGAAGGTAAGCTTGTTCCTTGAGGTTCTTGATCTTCCATTAGGAGCTAGCCTAAGGGGAGAGTGCTGCTTTGCTGGAGCCTCACCCTAGTCTGCTGCCTGTACTGCTGTCCAGAGCAATTAGTTAAATTTAAATCACATAGAGGACCACTCATGAATCAGGCATTGTTAAGATTTAAAAGGAACCTAAAGAAGCTTTTAAAACTTAGTGGCTGTGTGCTTGAGACATTTGTGGTTCCCTCAGAGTCTAGGACAGAAAGCCAGCCTCAGGAGCTGGCACGGGTGGCCAGTGCTGCTGGATGAAGGCAGTCTTCCATGAGCTCTGGGGGTGGGGGACAGTTTCCCCAGGTGTCTCCCCAGGGCTGTCAGCTAGGCTGAACCCTCATAGGATCTGCTGATGGTGTGTGACCTTGGAGTTGACACATCAGGGTTCCAAGGCCAGGTACGCTGGCCATGCCTATAATTTTGGACATATAAACCTCTGATTTTCAGCGTCATCACCAGCAGAAAGCAGCTTGTAGAGCCGCATGAGAACTGGAGTAATGCAAGTTAAGTTTTCATGTGTTGGAGTTCAGCAAAGTTGGACACCAAAAAGTTTTGATCTTAACTTTCCGTTTTGGGTCTCACCTCAGTAGGGAAATAGTACCTAAGACCAGTTAAATGTTCAGTTTAATAAGTGATTTTTTTTCACTCCCTCTTTATTAGCCAGCTGTCTGTTACCAGGCAATCACAAAGAAGTTGAAAATATGTGAAGAGGTATGTAGGTTCTACGCCTCCTCACTTGTATTCTCACCAGGGCCTGGCACTGGCAGGCCACCTGACGACCTGTGTTTCCTCCCTCAGGAGACGGGGTCCACCTCCATCCAGGCCGCAGACAGCACAGCGGTGAATGGCAGTGTCACACCCACAGACAAAAAGTAGGGCCTTTGGGGGAGGGCTTCCTTGGGCTCTGGTTCTGTGGGTCTGGGGGTGACTTCAAGGCAGCTTCTTAAGGGTTGTATCCCAGCCATTGCTGGGACTAAGTGGAAAGAGAAAGGGAAAATTGTAATTTTTAACAATTTGCCTGGGATTAACTTGACTTGCGGGAGACAGAAATTGCCCTGTGAATGTACTATGGATTTGCTCACTAGTGAGTCTCCTAAGATGGGAACACTTGAGTCAGTGGTTCTCAGACCTTCCTGAACCACCTGGAAGACCCTTCGTAAAGCACCAGTTGCTGGGCTGCACCCCTAGAGTTTCTGGACCAGTCGGTCTCAGGTGGACCAGTTCCCAGATAAGTGGCTGCTCATCAGGAGACCACACTTGAAGAACTCTTGACCTTGGCCCCGGTGGGGGCAGGTGGGAGCAAGAAATGAAGGCAGCCTGTTGTCCTGCTTTCCCCAGTCCTCCCAGTGTACCTGCTGGCTGCTCTCCGCCCCACCCAGACAAGTGGGGAGCCTTGACTGCAGTCCCCAGGCCTTAGGTGGCATCCACCCTCACCTTTACCTCCATTCTGACGGCCCCTTGTGCTTCTCAGTCGTGATGATGAGGGCTCTTAAGGAAGGAGCATTCTCCTAAATAAGGTCTGAATCTCTCATCTGAGTCTTCTGTGCGGTTCTTTGTCAGACTACAAACACTTTTTTTGTGCTGTTGAAGTCACTTGTTCAACCAGATATATTTGGTGAACTTCCATTGTGGTGTGAAGGAGCTGGAGACATGTGCTAATTAAAGGAGGAATGGGTGTTGCCCATTAAATCAATGAGCAGTGTGTTGGCTTTTTTTTTAAAAATCCAACTCCAGGCTGAGGACAGATTCCAGTGTTTTCTGCCATCACTCAAATCCTTTTTTATTATAAGTGTAAAGCCAGCTACTGAGCAGATTAGCTACATCGCACCCAGTGCACCTGGTCCACATTTTCCTTGCCTCAGGGACACCGTGAGCAACTGTCAGTTGGCATGTACAAATGCATAAACTTTATTCCCAGGTCTTCTGGGTGTCCTGGAACACTGAACAAAGGAAAGATAATGTCTGTCATGATTTACAATCCTAGAGGAAACTGGTTGCCACCCAGATAGCTGTGAATAACAGATTATACCTTTGGTGAGGAGAGTGGTGGGTTCCATTTTCAGCATTTGATTCAGGTGACTTAGAGCAGGCTAGACAGAAAACATGAGAGTGTTGTATTCCCGCAAGGATAGGAGAACCTTTGGGCCCATTGGCAGAGGTGGCTGTGGATATGGCTCCCAGGAGACTGAAGATACTGAAGGATAATGCTGGTCAGAGTGAAGAAGCTGCAGACAACAATAGAGCTGAGAGACAAGCTGGAAGTGAGACCGTGAGGTAGTAAATGAAGAAAGAGGTGTTGCTTAACCCTGTCTTGTGCAAGGAGAGATAAAGAATTGTAGGAACCAAGAAGAGACATTTGAGCAAGATAAAATCATCCATAGAACCATGTGGCAACTATGAGCCCCAAGTTCTGGGGCTGCAGGAAAGAGCAAGTGAGCTGTAGCAAGTGCAGATAAGCAGCATGTACTGACCACCTGAGTTTTAGTCACAGAAGGAGCATAACGGGCCTGCAGTTAGAAGGTGTGGGGAGAGCAGAGGAGGACGGGCCCAGGTGGAGCAATGTGGGGGAAAGATGTTCAGGAGAAGACTCCACGAACCGGGGAAGACTGACTCCAAAGAGCAGGCGAGGCTTTAAAGAGGCGTGGTGAAGCCCATCCCTGCTGACTGCATGAAGAGACCAAAGGTGGTGCAAAGCCTGAAGCCAGGAAGAGGAGGTGACCACCAGGGTGTCGGCTTGTGCAGGCGAGGACGGTGGGGGCTCCACACGTGTGGCGCCTGGTACGTGTCATGGATCCCAGGGTGCTCAAAGTTGGCACCTCGAGGCCTTGCACCTGAGGTGGCTGGCGAGGAACTGTTGCATGCGCTGAAGATAAATGTCTGGTTTCTCACTGCAGTGGAGTTGTAAGCTCAGCCCCTCCGTCAAAGCAACAAGGAAATGGTTGGGAAGATTTGCCGTAACCTATATGAGTCATACTTTTTGCAGTGGCAGTTGAGGGTTTAGAAATGCCTGTGTAAATTTATGAGCACTTTTGAACAGGGCCGGAGTGAGAAAAGGCACGCTCTGCCAGCACTCCTGCCGGCTCTGCGGTTGTGGTATCAGTACACTGCAGAGCAGCCTGCGTGGTGGACTGAGGTGAGGATCCCCAGGTTTAAGAGGAACAGAGCCAGGGTAGTATTCATAATCCCACCCTGTCCTCCCCTCCACCCCGTCCCCCACTCTGAACTGACCAGTCTTGTCTTTCTAGGATAGGATTTTTGGGCCTTGGCCTCATGGGAAGTGGCATCGTCTCCAACTTGCTAAAAATGGGCCACACGGTGACTGTCTGGAACCGGACTGCAGAGAAAGTAAGCATTCATGGTGGTGCTTCTTGGGTGGGGTGGGGCCTGGGCCTTGGAGTTGGGGCAGCTGAGGATAGGAGTCTCCCTGCTGTCTCTGCTCCACGTTCTGTGTGCATAGAGTGGAAGCCAAGCTCCTAGTCCAGGCAGGGGATGCAGATAAGCCAGCACAGGATGCGATCATAAAAACTAAATACTGAAAATACCCAGAGGTATAGCATGAAATAGAAATTTACCCATCTCTGCCATTACCTGAAATAGATAATAGGAGGTAATAGGGGAAAAAACCTGACAGGTTTTTCCGTGTGTATGTGATGAATACATTGATATGGAGAGTGTCCATCAGCAGATCTGCTTCATCCAAGTTAATGGCCATGCTCTGTTGTGTTTGGATTGTGTTAACAACCCTGTGCCACAGAACATTCTGCAGTGAAGGAGCTGTGCTGTATCTGCACTGGCCTCTGTGAGAGCCACTGACCTCATGTGGCTCTGAAATACTTGGATTCATGGCTCATGGACTGACGAATCGAATTTTAAGATTATTTCACTTAAAATTAAGCAGTCCTAGTGGCTAGTGGCTACCACGTTGGACAGGACAGGTTCAGAAATTCTTAATCTAAGGTGGCCCTTGGCTTCACGGGGCCTGTGTGTGCCCTGAAATGGAATTCCAAGTCTTGTGTAATGGCTCCCCTCAAGTTCTCATCCAGGAAAAGGTGAAGAACCATAATCTAAGCACCAGAAAAATAACGCACTGTGCTTGCCAGGGACAGAGAGACCAAGAAAGGACCAGCCTCTTGAGGAACAAGGTGTGGCTGAGTGTGTGTTTGTGAAGTGATGGGCGAGCATCCCATGTATGCAGCACAGGGAGAGCTGGAGTGAAGGGAGATGGTAGAGCGGATGGGTTTGGATTAACAACAGTGTTCCAGGCGAGGTGAGCAGTTCACTTGGTTAAAACAGCCCCTTTTCAAGAATAACAAGGAACTGGTTGGAGAGTAGGTGGAGCCTGGGAGAAAGGGCACTGAAGGCTGTTCTAAGAGATGTGGGCTTCAAGTGCTGGGCATGAGGTAGGCATTGTGGGACCTAGGTCAGGAGTGAAATCCCAGAGACCCTGTTAGCAGATATTTTGTGATTCAAGGCCAGGGCAACCAGGAAGTCTAGACACATAGTTGAAGGACATTGGGAAACTCCAAGTGTATGTGCCCCTTTGATAGAAGTGCCTCTGGTCAGCCTGTTTCCTTGATTGGAAAGCCTGTTATAAACATGGCTATGCCTTTCAGATTAATTTATGAGGAGGCAGTAGAGCAAAGCAGTTACGAATGTGAGTTTGGAATCAGCTGTTACCCTCTTTCTTCAAAAGAAAAAACCAGAAGAAAACAAAATTTAATATAGATCTTTTTAGAAGTTTAAAAGAGTTACCAAAGAAAAAGATGAAAAGGTTTTGATACTACTTCCCACAACAGCAAAAAAGAAAATTTGAAAACAAGGTTTTGTTTTCTTAAAGTTTTCCCACTATTCTAACAATTTTTGTGTTTTTCTCTAGTTTCTGTGTGTGTGTCTGTGTACAATTGAAGTACAATTGATTTACAATAGTACATTAGTTTCAGGTGTATAGCACAGTGATTCAGTATTTGTACAAGTTATGCTGTATTGAAAGTTATTATGAAATAATGACTGTTTTTCTGTGCTGCAGTATGTATCCTCGTAGCTTATTTATTTTATGCATAACAGCTTGTACTATCCCCTACTCCTGTCTTGCCTCTCCCTGATTCCCTTTCCTCACTGGTAACCACTAGTTTGTTCTAAATCTGTTTGTTTTTTGTTATAGTCATCCATTTGTTTTACTTTTTAGGTTCCATATATAAGTGCTGGAGAAGGAAATGGCAACCCACTCCAGTATTTTTGCCTGGAGAATTCTATGGACCAAGGAGCCTGGTGGGCTGCAGTCCATGGGGTCTCAAAGAGTCGGACACAACTGAGTGACTAACACACACACATACGTGCAGGTGTAGAGTATTTGTCTGTCTCTGTCTGACTTCTTTCACTAAGCATAATAGTATTCTCTAGGTCCATCCATGTTGTTGCACATGGCAGAACTTTTTTTTAATGGCTAAGTAACATACCTATGTGTGTACGTATACCACATACACACATAGTATGAATGTCTGTTCATCTGTTGATGGGCACTTAGATTGCTTCCATATTTTGGCTTTTGTAGTGCTGCTTTGAACATGTGGGGTGCATGCAAATTAATGTTTTTATTTTCTTCAGATATAAAACCAGGAGCAGAATTTCTTATTAAATAGTTTAATAATGATATAAAGATTTTTAAATAGGTCACAAGGAGACAGTCAACAACGGTATTAGATATTTTGTACTTAGAAATAATCAAAATGTATCACACAAAGAAGTTGCTATTTTGGGCTTGTTAAATCAAGAAGGATAAAACGTTAATATATTAATGGGTACTGTGTTGTTTTTAAATAATGTATTCCATGCTGCTGATCTGATAAAACCATTTTCAGAGCGTGTTTTTTACCCTCAGTTCAGTTCAGTTGCTCAATCGTGTCCAACTCTTTGCAACCCTGTGGACTGCAGCACGCCAGGCTTCCCTGTCCATCAGCAACTCCCAGAGTTTGCTCAGCCTCATGTCCATTGAATCGGTGATGCCATCCAACCATCTCATCCTCTGGCATACCCTTCTCCTGCCTTCAATCTTTCCCAGCATCAGGGTCTTTGCCAATGGTTCCTTTCTTCACATCAGGGGGTCAAAGTATTGGAGCTTCAGCATCAGTCCTTCCAAAGAATATTCAGGACTGATTTCCTTTAGGATGGACTGGTTTAGTCTTGCAGTCCAAGGGACTCTCAAGAGTCTTCTCCAACACCACAGTTCAAAAGCATCAATTCTTCGGTGCTCACCTTTCTTTATAGTCCAACTCTTACATCCATACATGACTACTGGAAAAACCATAGCTTTAACTAGACAGACCTTTGTCAGCAAAGTAATGTCTCTGCTTTTTAATATGTTGTCTAGGTTGGTCATAGCTTTTCTCACCATCTGCAGTGATTTTGGAGCCCAAGAAAATAAAGTCTGTCACTGTTTCCATTGTTTCCTCATCTGTTTGTCATGAAGTGATGGGACCAGATGCCATGATCTTAGTTTTTTGAATGTTGAGTTTCAAGCCAACTTTTTCACTCTGCTCTTTCACTTTCATCAAGAGGCTCTTAAGTTCCTTTTTGCTTTCTGCCATAAGGGTGGTGTCATTTGCATATCTGAGGTTATTGATATATCTCCCAGCAATCTTGATTCCAGATTGTGCTTCATCCTGCCCGGCATTTTGCATGATGTACTCTGCATGGAAGTTAAATAAGCTAGTTGACGATACACACCCTTGACGTACTCCTTTCCCAATTTGGAACCAGTCTGTTGTTGTTCCATGTCCGGTTCTAACTTGCTTCTTGACCTGCAAGAAGAAGTTTTACCCTTGTTGTTTTAGTCATTAAGTCATGCCCCACTCTTGCAAAACTATGGACTACAGCCCACTAGGCTCCTCCATCATGGAATTTTCCAGGCAAGAGTTCTGGAGTGGGTTGCCACTTCCTTCTCTAGGGGATCTTCCAGACCCAGGAATCGAACCCTGTCTCCTGCATTGGCAGGTGGATTCTTACCACTGAACCACCTGGGAAGTCCCTTACATGTATTTGTTGGGGTCGAATACATGTAATAATTTGTATTTATAATCGGGCCAGGAGAGCCATTAGGTAAATTCAGATATGTCTCTCAGTGAGGCAAATAAGATACAAAATCATAGGTCCAAATTATTCTAAATACTTTTTTTAATGCCCATAGAACAAGGAAGTAGACCAAAATGTTAATGATATATTTTGTTATGAGATATTTCAGGTGATTTTATTTTTTAAAAAAGAAAGAGTTAGTGCTTTTTGCTCCCCCACCCCCGACCAGAAGCAATTCAGTAGGAAGTGGCAGCCTGTTGGCCCCAGCCCTGCTTCCCTGGCTCACACAGCACTGGGCAGATTTCGCCACAGCCAAGACAGCCACAGAGAGCTGCGGAAAAGTACTGTTCACGTCCCGTTCTTGGTTCAGGAAGCCTCCACCAGACACTTGTTTTGTGCTTCCTGTGGAGCAGAATGTGGAACGTGCATCCTCTGCACCAAGTTTGCAGAGACACCAAGATTGTCCTTAAGGGGCTCCTGTCCACTTCCCCTTGAGCAGTTAGACTGCCTGTCTTTTGAGGCCACGCAGGAGCACTGGGTGCTGCATCTCTGGCCTGGCTAGTGTGTGTGTTGTGCACTGCCTTGCAGCTCACATTAGGATCTGTGACTTTTGCAGTGTGATTTGTTCATCCAGGAGGGGGCCCGCCTAGGAAGAACCCCCGCTGAAGTCGTTTCAACTTGTGACATCACCTTTGCCTGCGTGTCGGACCCAAAGGCAGCCAAGGACGTAAGGATCCCTCCCTCCCCTCAGCGTCTCAGGTTGTGGCCAGGAACGCTGGCTGGCCTCCTCCCTTTGTCCCCTGCACACCGAGTGAGTGTCTGCATGTGGGGGGTTGGGTGTCCCATTTGGGGGCCATCTCCCATTGTGAAGGGTGTTTGCATAGACTGAACACAAGACTTCCTTTAATTCAGAACAAAGAATGAAACTGACTGGGGTCCCTGAGGTCTGTGCTGAAATGGTTCCTGACAAGCTCATGTGTTCCTGGTGAGCTGGAAGCTTTGAGGCTGAGTGTGCCTTTGGTCCATGTGCCAAGTTCCTATATTTAGCTATCACTGTATTTGTATGCTTTAAAAGTTCAAGTGCAGTAGTTATCTTGTTGAACTCGTGACTAAACTAATCCAGGTAAATCCAAAGAAGCCAAAAAATAAATACTGACCTTTAATCTTTTCAATGGGAGGCTTTTAATAAAGAGAAATACACATATATTCTTTTTGAAGGTAAATGGGAACATAACATAAATTCTTCTCTTTCCCTTGCTTATTTACATGCTCTTCCCTTTTGAGCTTTAATAATTAACTTCTGTTTGGGAAATGAGCCAAAAAAAAATCAGCAAGTCTTGACCTTAGGTCTGAGGGTCTGCTGGGTGTCTGGCTGGGAGC
Organism: Oryx dammah; assembly: GCF_014754425.2. Classification (NCBI taxonomy): domain Eukaryota; kingdom Metazoa; phylum Chordata; class Mammalia; order Artiodactyla; family Bovidae; genus Oryx; species Oryx dammah. Next base: position 161,077,723 of record NW_024070186.1, on the reverse strand, counting down.
CTGGGCTATTGCTTCTACCTTGTGTCCCCACAGCTGGTGCTGGGCCCCAGTGGCGTGCTTCAGGGGATCCGCCCCGGGAAGTGCTACGTGGACATGTCGACGGTGGACGCTGACACAGTCACCGAGCTGGCCCAGGTAGCAGCCTCGTTCAGGCTGGCCCTCCAGCGTCCTTTCAGTTGGAGCCTAAGACCCAGGCTCACCACACCCCAGTGTGGGTCACATAGTTACTCCAGAGCCACAGCAGAGACTGTGGGATTCTAACCTGTTTTCACTCTCTGCCTTCAAGTCTACAGCTGGTCTGCATGGCTGAGACAGAAGTGCTTCTTAGCTGGGAGAGGCGTCAGGTCCCATAGCCACTAGCCTCTCAGTTGGAAGCAGTCCAAGCTGCCAGCAAGGTCTTTGTGGTTTAAACAGCTTTCTGCAGTTAATACTAGCAGAATATTCCCCCACCCTGAGCCTCTAGGCTACGGTGAGGAGATGGTGACTTGTGGCCCATGTGTGTTCAAAGAGTGGCTGAAATCAAAGAAGGGCAGTGTCTGTCCTAGAAAGTGTGGTCGGCCAAGCCGTAGGTGTGGTCTTGTTGGTGATATCTTTGTAATGGGAGCCTCTGAGGACCCCCAGCTCCTCGCTGTCTCCTGCGTGGGATTCGGGCATCTGGTGGAGGACAGTCTGCTGGCCCTCCCCCAGCATCAGCCCAGCACCTTGGTACATGTGTCTGCTTTGGGGCTCAGTGTGGAGGGCCTAGTGCTCCAGCTCCTGCGCGCTCCTTATTTCCTGCCCAAGACCCTCGTGAGAGGCACAGCCTCCAGAAGCTGTGACTTTCCTTTCCAGGTGATTGTGTCCAGGGGGGGCCGCTTTCTGGAAGCCCCAGTCTCAGGGAATCAGCAGCTGTCTAATGATGGGATGTTGGTGATCTTAGCGGCCGGAGACAGGGGCTTGTATGAGGACTGCAGCAGCTGCTTCCAGGCAATGGGGAAGACCTCCTTCTTTCTAGGTAACACGCCTGCCCACCCGTCAGGCCACTGCAGGCCTGGAGGCTGGGTGGGCCACATCCCCTCTAGACCACCCTGAGGACAGCGTCAGTCCCGCACGGCCTCTCTGCCTGGGGCCCCCGTGGGAAGGTTTCTTTGACTTGCACAGTCAGTGCCTGCAAGGAGGAAGAGCCAGAAGGGTCAGAGCCAGTTCTGTCAGGGGCAGGTGAATGGGGCCTCCCCTGGGTGTAGAGGTGGGTCCGAGCAGGGGTGAGGGTGGGCAGAAATCCCTCCCCGTGGGATTCCTGGCATGTGACCACAGTTCTTTGCCCTGGGCAGGTGAGGTTGGCAACGCAGCTAAGATGATGCTGATTGTGAACATGGTCCAGGGGAGCTTCATGGCCACCATTGCAGAGGGGCTCACCCTGGCCCAAGTGACAGGCCAGTCCCAGCAGACACTCCTGGACATCCTCAATCAGGGACAGTTGGCCAGCATCTTCCTGGACCAGAAGTGCCAAAGTAAGTTGCCTTTGACCACTCTTGTTGTGTTTTAGTTTTGGTTCTAGCTGGGGAGCTGGGTCAAGCAGCCATCACAGAACAGTGTCTTTGGGAGCTCCTTCTGTGTGAATGATACATCCTCTCCAGTCAGTCTGGCCCCCAGTCAAAGTGAAGTGAAAGTCACTCAGTCATGTCTGACTCTTTGCGACCTCATGAACTATACAGTCCATGGAATTCTCCAGGCCAGAATACTGGGGTGGGTTGCCTTTCCTTTCTCCAGGGGATCTTCCCAACCCAGGGATTGAACCCAGGTCTCCCTCATTGCAGGTGAGTTCTTTACCAGTTGAGCCACAAGGGAAGCCCAAGAATACTGGAGTGGGTAGCCTCCAGATCCTTTCTCCAGCGGATCTTCCTGACCTAGGGATTGAACTGGGGTCTCCTGCATTGCAGGCAGATTCTTTACCAGCTGAGCTCTGAGGGAAGCCCCATAGGATTTGGGGGTGCAGGCTGGGAACTTGTCTCTTGGGTGTCTGAGGAGTAGGAAATGCTAGGTGTTGAGCCCTGACAGTGCTCCAGATGCTTTTTTATTTAGGATCCTTTTAATTCTTCTGGTGAATGCCTTTCCCTCCTCAGATATCCTGCAAGGAAACTTTAAGCCTGATTTCTACCTGAAATACATTCAGAAGGATCTCCGTTTAGCCATTGCGCTAGGTGATGCCGTCAACCATCCGACCCCCATGGCTGCTGCAGCCAATGAGGTAACTGCAGGAGGCTGTGGGTGGGGCCTTGTTTCCCTTGCACTGCCCCTTCTGCCGACTTTGCCTTGGCTTGGCTGTGTCTGCCCTCTCCAGGGGGAAGTCTTAGGTTGTTAATTTTAGGCTTTCCTTTTCTAAAGTTGTATGTCTCCTCCAATCCATGCTGGCTTTGCTGGGAATTCTTTGACCTGTGGGTTACTTAAAAGTGTGTCAAATATGAGTAAAAATCCTAAAGGATTTCCTAGATATTGAACGGTTATTGATTTCTAATGTATCTTTGTGGTCAAAAATACACTCTGTATGGCTTTTAACTCTTTGAATCAATTCAGACTTGTTTTGTGGCCCAGCAGATGGTCTGTCTTGGTGGGTGTGCCACATTCATATTCACTTAAGAAGACTGTGTTCTGCAGTTGGGTACTATGTTCTGCATATATCAGTTAGGTCGAGATAGTTGGTAGTAGTTTTTCAGATCATCATTACTGACCTTTTTCTCCAGTTCTTTTAATTGCCAAGAAAGGGATGTTAAAATCTCCAACTATTATTGTGGGATTATCTGTTTCCCCTTTAATTTTGTCCATTTCGCTTTAGTATCTTTGGAAGTTTTTGTTAGTGGGCTCTTAGCCACTTATGATTGTACTGTCTTCCTGATGAATTTGCCCTTTTGTTATTAAGAAGTGTCCCTCTTGATCTTTGTCTTGAAGTCTGTCGTCAGACTTTCATATGGCCGTTATGGCCTTCTCGGGTTTACAGTTTCCATGTGTTCTATCTTTTATTTCAATCTAAGAGAAGTATAATCTTTCAGAAAAACAGCTGAGCAATATTTATCTTTGAATTGCAGTAAGAACCACATTTTGTGAAACACATACATATAGAAATCATGTAGATTCATTTTAGAAGTTCTCTCTTCCAAGTGCTGTAAGCTGTATGCATTTTTATCAAAGTTAAATAGAGGTCTCTAGTGGCTTTTCCTGTAGAGGCAAAGGAATACAGATACACAGTACTGGGGGGCTCCCTGAGGGCCCAGTGGTCAGGGCTCTGTGCTCCCACTGGTGGGGGCCAGCTGAGCAGTGCAGCCAAAAATCAGTAAAAAAAAAAATACACAGTACCATTCTCTTCAAACCTGCCTTTTCATAGTCGATAATCTTCTGTCCTTGAATGCTGGGTCTCTCTCTTCCTTGTCTGTCTGAACATCTGAGTACTTACTTCACTCTTCCAGGCTGCAGTACAATTTCTGGTTCCTCTTGTCTTACCTTCAGGTTCTCTCTTGGCAGTGAAGTTCCTGGCTGTTGTATAGTTTTTCGCTGATGAGTTTGTCTGTAACTGGTTACTTCTGAAGGGTTCTGTGGTATCTTGTGTTGGGAGCACTTCTCTGCGAGGTGATTTCCACTTGCCCCTCCCTGACTCTACAGGATTCATGGACTTGGAAACAGACATTTTGGTTCAAAGTGCATCATCTTTATTTTGTCTTTTCTCTCGGGATTACTGTATGCATCTTAACTTCACGTCCTAGATTGGCCTGTCGTAAAATGTGTATCCGTTTACCACTGCCTCCCTCTCATCCTTGGGAGCATTGTTCCTCGGCCTGGGCACCACTGGCACTTGGTCTGGGAGCTGTCCAGGGCATTGTAGCCTCCCTGTCCTCTACCCACTGGATGTGATTGCACCCCCTTGGTTTATAGGAGATGTCTCCAGACATCACCAAATGTCGCTCCAGGTGGAGAGCAAAAGGACCCCAGGTTGAGAACCCTTGCTTTAGTGTACACATGTCCTATATGTTACGTTTGCTTTGATTTTAAGCTCACCATTGTTGGAGTGTCTCGCTTTAGTAGTCATATGAATTCTAAAGATATTCAGAGAAAAGATAAGTTTCTGTTTCTCTACCATTTCCTTTCCTTTCTGAAGAATTGAATTTCTCTCTGGTACTGTTTCTCGTTCAGCTGGAAGAACTTGCTTTAGCATTTCCTGGGACGCAGGTCTGCTGGCAACAATTAGTTCTCTTTTATCTGAAAAAAATCTTTATTTAGCCTTTGTTCTGAGTTCACAGCTATACCCGAGCTGTAATGGACATCAATCATGATGATTCCAACTGAACTATGTTTAAAAATAGAAAAAAAAATACACCTGTGTCCAGCTGCATTTTTTCAACATGACTGGACATTGCCCCGCCCTTATTGAACAATGGCTTTTTTAAGTTTTCTCACACTCTTTCATATTCACCTGGTACCTTTAGAGTGGCTGTTAATTGCCAGGGACCGTTCTAGGCTCTGGGGACATAGGACAGCCCCTTCTCTTCCTTGTAGAGGTTACATTCTAATGGAAGGAGGCACAAGGTAAGCACATAAATGTTTCAACAAGGAAGAATTGCAGAAGGTTAGAATTGTGAATAAAATGGAACAGAGTAAAGGGATGGAGGTGGCCAGGTAAAGTGGCACAGCTGGTACTTCACATGGATGACGGGGAAGGCCCTGGAGCTGATGGGGCAGGACAGGGGCAGCAGCCTCAGAGCGTCTTCAGATGGAAGGGATGTGATTCTAACTACTAACCAGTGTTGAGCCCTGCCTCTGAGCACTTTACATCCCTCAGTCCATTTAACCTTCACAGTAACCCTGTTAGCCTCCCCGTGAAATCAAGAAGCAGTGCTGGAGGCACAGAGAAACTGAGGTACTTAGTCCAAGGTCAGGCCAAATCTGGGAGATCCAGGAGTCACACCCAGACAGCCTGGGCTCCAGAACCTACCCACCTAACCACACCTAGAACCCCTCTAGGAAGCAGTTCTGTCTGTAAGTCAGCTCTGTGGCCAGACTAAGCCTGTGTTGTTTTTTTCCAGGTGTACAAAAGAGCCAAGGCACTGGACCAGTCTGACAATGACATGTCTGCCGTGTACCGAGCCTATATACACTAAGTCCTTGACACCATCCCACCCCTATCTTCCCTCTGACCCCCTCTTCCTCACACGGAGTTGGGGTCCTGGGACTTAACTCTGGACCAGTCCACCTGTCTCCATCTCCTTTTATACAGACTTTGAGACTTGCCATGAGCACAGCACACAGCATCGCTCCTCCCCTGGAGGTCCTGGAGAGAGGAGGGGTGTCAGCAGGAGTGGCTTGTGGAAAGGCTCTTGAGCTGGGCACTGGCCATGGACTAGGTGGCTGTGTGTTCTCACACACACCCCCCCACACACACACACACACCACACTGGCTGTTGCCCCAGGATAGAAGCTGCCCAGAAACAGCTGCCTGGCTTTTTTGTTTTCCCTTCTTCCGAGCTGTCTTATCTCAGACCCTTCCAGTTGAGGAACTCGAGTCAGCAGTGAGAACTGGAAGCTTTCCCACTGCTTCCCTCAGAGCGAAGAGGCTGTGGTTCTATCCACCGTCCCCCACTGGATTCCAAGTGAAGAGAGGCTCTAGGCTACAATGAGCGAGCAAGACTCTTAAGCAGAGGGTCGCATGGCCCCTCCAACCTCAGGTGACCCGCTGATGAGGATTGTCACATTCAAGCTACCAGTGTGCAACCACCTCTCCATATGCCTTTGTGAGCTGAAAAGAGATGGACACAGTCAAGCAAAGACAGGGCTCTGGCTTTCCAGGGAAAGTGACAAACAGCCCACCATAGGCAAACCTCCTGGAAGCCTGCTCTCCTCACTGCTTTTGTGCACCTGTCCCAGAAGTCACTGTCACTGTGGAGCCTGGGCTGGGATCCGACTTCCTCACCAGGCTGTTGTAGTATTTGGATATGCATTCCAGCCCTTGGGAAGGGGTCCTGAGGGCAACCACTGAGGAGGGAATGGGGGAAGGGGCTTCCTTCCTGTTTCCGTTAGGCCGCAGACCCTCCACCTGGTTCTGAAGAGCCACTCTGACCCAGGTCCCGTCACAGCAGTCAGTCCCCCTTTTCCAGCCTGTCCCTGCACAAGTCCTCTGTGTGCCCACCTCTCTCCATTCACCTCCCTTCCCCCTTTCCTCCCATGGAGACAGTATTTCATTCTGTCCGTTCCTCCGTTGGCCCATACCCAGCCTGACCAATGACAACCATTTCTTAGGCTCAGCTCTTGAAACAGAAATGAGTGTCTTCACTTAAGCCAGCAGCTTGGTCTTCGGTGCTTTCAGGGCCCTGGGGTCTGTCAGGAGAGAAGAGGAGATCTAGGCTTGACGTTACCAGAGCTCACTGACCCTCGGAGGTGAATCTGAGCATTTCTCCTTGGATAGGGGACCACAGGGGCTTGGAACGTGGCATGAGAACAAGGAGAAGTCACCTAAAGGATGTCAGTGTTCTCTCCCCCTGCATGGGTTGGATTCTCCAAAGTCAGGCTGTGCGGAAGTTCAGCGTTTGTAGTGAATATATAGTGATAAACACAGTTTGAGGTGGCCACGCTGGTGTGTGCCCCTCCCCCTTGCAGCTTTGGCCCTTTTTCCACTGATCAGAACCCAGGATAGGGCATCTCAGAAAACATGGGGATGGGGAGGGCAAGGGAGATGCCTGTGGTTTTTGACACAGTTGTTAATTTCACTGGGACTTTGAATTCTTTTCTGTCTGAACACAAAGCCTGTTCTAGTCCTATAGCGGGACACTGTGGGGGGTGGGGGTTGGGGAAGATGCTGTAATGAAACTGGTTAGTCAATGTTGTCTTAATATTGTTGACAATTCTGTAAAGTTCCTTTTTATGAATATTTTTGTTTAAGCTATTTCACCTTTGTTTTTTGAGATCCTTCCCTCTTAAGGAGAAAATGTGACACTTGTGAAAAGCTTGTAAGAAAGCCCCTCCACCACCACCACCCCTTTTTTTTCCTTTAAACCTTTAAATGACAAATCTTCTAGGTAATTAAGGTTGTGAATTTTTATTTTTGCTTTGTTTTTAATGAACATTTGTCTTTCAGAATAGGGTTGTGTGATAATGTTTAAATGGCAAAAACATGATTTTGTGCAATTAACAAAAAGCTACTGCAAGCAAAATAAAAATGTTTCTTGGTAACACAACTGTGACCTTGGTGGGGTGGTCTGCGCCCTGACAGCGAGCACCACTCGGAAGAGGAGGGGGGTTGTCCGTCCGGGACAAACGGAGCTAGGAGACGAGACCGGGCGGGAACCGGCTACCCTGGCGGCCAGTAGCCGGCTGCGGCGAGAGCTAGCCATACCGCCGGCCAATCGCCGAGCGCGCCTAGTGCAGGGCGTCCTATCAGAGCCGAGGAGGGGCGGGACGAGCGAGCGCCGCGCCCCGGCGGGTGAACGGCTGCGGATGCTGCAGCCAGAGCTCGCAGCGCCGCGGTGTTCCCGGCGAGCCGGCGTGGGCAGGTCCCTGGCGCTCTCGGCGTTGCGAGCTGGGGGCGTGGCGGGCGCTTGTGCAGCCAATCCGCGGCGAAGGTGGGCCCGGGCGCCGCCAGCTGACCGAGCACCCGCGACGGTCGCTGGGCAGCGAGCGACGGCGATGGCGACCGTGATGGCAGCGACGGCGGCGGAGCGGGCGGTGCTGGTGAGGCGCGCGATCCGGGCCGGGCCAGGCGGGAGGCGGCCGCGGGCCGAGGCGGCTGACAGCGGGCCTATCCCCACAGGAGGAGGAGTTTCGCTGGCTGTTACACGACGAGGTGCACGCCGTGCTGAGGCAACTGCAGGACATCCTCAAGGTAACCTCGAGGACCTGTGCGGGCGCCCACCCTCCCCCAGCGCGACTTCCTCCTCGGCCTCCCGCGGCTGCTGCGTACCCGACGCGCGGTGTTCAGACCAGGCCCTGCCCTCGGGCCCCGGACTCAGTCCTAAGACTTAAAAAGCGTCTAACCCGGGGCGCCAGCAGATAATTACCCAGTTCCACAAGCCGTCCTGCCAGGGCTGCGGGCCTGGATTGAGCCCCGGAGTTGGGGAAGCTACCCTTTGAAATCGACGTTTAATTTCCTATCTGAAGGACCCAGCATTTTGACCTCAGCCAAGTCCTCGATCTCTCTGGACCTCCCCTTTGCAAAAAGGAGATAGCAGTACCGCCCTCAGGGCTGTTGTGAAGATTTAAAAAAACAGCCAATGGAAATACAAAAAAATGTCCAGGCGGTGCCTGATAAGGCCGGAATTACCGGTTGCCATGACTACTGTCTTCTCAGACTTTGCTCCCCACTTCCAAGCTCGTCAACCAAACGGGGAGGGTGTCTCTGGGTCCTCTATCCTATATGGGACACTCGGTAGACCCCCAGGGAATGTGGAAGGAGCAGGTATGGGTTCAGGTAGGACCTGAAATTGGCCGTGGGGGAGGGGCCCTGGGAGCGGGGCTTATGGAGCAAAGGCTCGGCTGGAGTCGGTGAACTTGATTTACCCCACTCCCCTTTGCCCCCCAGGAGGCCTCACTGCGCTTCACTCTGCCAGGCTCAGGCACCGAGGGGCCCACGAAGCAGGAGAACTTTGTCTTGGGCAGCTGTGGGTGAGCCTGGGCTGGGTGGAAACCGTGGTGGGGTTGGCGGGTGGACTTCTGGGAGGAGGGACCCTTGGGGATACCCTCTAGGACTGGTGGCGTGGCCACGGCCCTGCCCTGCGGACTGATTCCAGCTCCAGCGGCCAGAGGGTATGCAGTGGGACAGGCTGGACTATCCTGTGACAGCCCACTGAGAGGCTGGAGTGGTGGGAGGGGGCAGCTGCAGGTGCTGCTCTGACCCCCACGTGTTGTAGCACAGACCAGGTGAAGGGCGTGCTGACTCTGCAGGGAGACGCGCTGAGCCAGGCGGTGAGTCCCCCAGCCCCTGGCCCCTTCCCATGCCACCACAGCAGCCAACGGGCAAGAGTCGGGGGTGGGTGGGGGGCCTCCTGCTTTAGCTCAGCTCTGCCCCCCACTAGCTGTGTAACTCTGGGCAGGATCCTTGACCTCTCTGGGCCTCAATTTCCTTGTTTGAAAATGACAACAACCCCCATAACCTGCTTCTGAGATTGGTGTGTTACTCCTTTGAGAAGTGCAGCAAGTGAGGGGGTGGGTGGTGCTTTGCACACGGCACTACCTATAGTCTGGCCCCAGGGTTAGGCTGGCCCCAGACCAACATCTTAACTCTTTCTGCACTTGATCCTGTAGCAGGTGCCAAGGCCTGGGGGAAGCTCCCCCTCCTCCTTGGGTGGGTGTTACGTCCCTTGGCACCTGCAAATGTTCTCCATCTGCCCGCAACCACACACCTCCTCCCTCCCAGAAGAAGCCACCTTCCCCTTTCGCGGCTCATTTCCCTTTCATTTCTTTGTGGTTCCTTTTGGGCCTGAGTTCCTATTTCCTGTTCCCTGTTTGCCCCCACCCAAATGGCCATGTTCTTCCCCCTCTCCCACATGGAGTGGCTCGGACCTGAGCCACCACATACACTCTGTTTCTGCCCCCTGGCTCAAGGGCTTAGAGTGGCCGGCGGCAGGAGGGCATCCTTCTGCCTGGCTTAGCCCACCCTTGCCTGGCAGGACGTGAACCTGAAGATGCCCAGGAACAACCAGCTGCTGCACTTTGCCTTCCGGGAGGACAAGCAGTGGAAACTGCAGCAGGTAACTGGGCCCTTCCCCGCCTGGGGCCCAGGGCACAAGGGCAGGCAGGAACAGGCCCTTGCAGCGCTGAGGCCTCCAGGGCTGGCCGCTGCGGGGCCTTGCGGCTGCAGCAGGCTTACAAAGATGTTTCCTAGCAGTGCAGCTGGGGTGGGCAGTGCCTGGTCTCCTAGCCTGTCCTGTAATTGGACCTGGCTTCTGCCACCTCCCTCTCCCCTCTCACTGGCCACCAGCTGTTTCCACTTCATGGCCTTTGCTTGGGCTTGTCCCTCTACCTGGAGTCCACTCCCCCAGCTTTTGCCACTGCACAAGCTTCAGCTTAAGAGTTGCCTTCCCTCACCGCTGCCCGCCCCCAATCACCTTGTTTCCCTGTGAAAACTGAGCAGTCTATTACCTTGGGCCTTTCCTCTGTTACCCTCTGTCCTCCTTTGGAAAGTGAGCTGCAAGGGACCGGGGACCTAGACTGCCTCACTGCATCAGCCAGACCCAGCAGGCGGCACCCACCCCACCCCTACTAGGAAGATAGATAGGCCCCCTCGGGGTGGGGATCCCTAGGCTGGGCCCCCAGAGACCATGGGTGTTCTGAGGCTGGCACCTTTCCCTGCCAAGGCCCAGCCTACTGACCCCTCAGTGGGCCCTGCTTTTAGATCCAAGATGCCAGGAACCACGTGAGCCAAGCCATTTACCTCCTTGCCAACCGAGATGAGAGCTACCAGTTCAGGACGGGAGCAGAGGTCCTCAAGGTGAGCCCCCTCGGGTGGGAGAGCCCAGTTCCCTGACCACCGATTGGGCCCCTGAGAAGCTCTGCCCCCACCCTCAGGTGAAGCTGAGCGTCAACCCTTCACCTCTTGGTGTACGCCATGTCCTTCCAGCCAGTTGAGTGGCTCACGGCCCAAGCCCCAGAAACAGATGTGGGTTCTGATCCCAGGGCCTGCACTATGGGCCAGGCCACCTCAAATCCCTTACTTAGCCATTCTGTGCCTCAGCACCCTCACCTGATAAAAGAGGGGGATAAGCTGTCATGCCTGCCATCATGACAACACGGGTTATGTTGCCTCTAGTAAGCACCCAGTAGACGGGAGCTGCAGGTATTACTACCAGAAACAGAAAAGCTTCTGTATTTAACAAAGTGAATCCACGTGGTGTGAAGGGACAAGATGAGCTCAGGTTCCCTGAGTTCACGCTTTAGCCCTGCCTCCGACTTGCTGTGTGTCCTCGGGTGGTTTGCATGCCATCCCTGGGCCTGATAGGAAAACTCAAAACCAGATGGACCAAAGTCCCTTTCAGAACTGTGAGTGTCCTTTGGGGTGTAATGTGCAGCCCAGTAATTCTGCCTTTTCCGGGAGCCAGGTGACCCCAGCGCCCACGGCAGCAGCTGGGTGAAGAGCTGGAAGCAGTGGGCTCTGGGGCTCTGAGAGCTTTGCTCCCACTCAGAGGGAGGGGATGAGTCTCCAGAGGTTCTACCATTCCCCAGCTGTGCAGCCTTGGACCTATGGAGCTTCAGTTTCCTTCCTCACCTGTGAAAACAGGGCTCCTGTCCACCTTAAGGGCTCAACTCACCCATCCCAGTGCCTCCTCAAGGAAGCCCTCCCTGACTCCTTACACCCAAGCTGAGTTAGAGTCCCTCCTCCTAAGTTCCTTTACTGCCTGAACCCTCATCCTCAAAGCCCTTGGCCCCCTGGGACTGACTTCTAGGCTCCTCCACCCCAATTGGACCAGGACCCCAGATCCCAGATGGTAGAACCTTCTGGATGGGTGGTCAGCAGCTCAGATGTCCTACCCCCACCCCCAGCTGGAGCCCAATCACCCACTCTTTAGCAAGCCCCCAGCTGCAGGGGTTCAGGGCCCGAGTCTCTGACCCCCAGGGAAGGAATTGGGAGCTCCCATAAGTTGGTTCTTCCTGATGGGGCTGCCCCGGCAGCCGCTGTGACCAGCTCTCCTCCCCCAGCTGATGGACGCCGTGATGCTACAGCTGACCAGAGCCCGCAACCGGCTCACCACTCCCGCCACCCTCACTCTGCCAGAGATTGCTGCCAGCGGTCTCACGGTCAGTGCCTTAGGCCCACCCCTGCTCCAGGAGAGGCAGGAGGGACACAAGGGTGCCAGGGCATCCTGCAGGCCCCAGATTGTTGACAGAGTTCTCTGTGTGGTTTTCTTGGATTGGGTCTTTGGCTTCCATTCTGAATCCCCAAAATATATCTCCCCCCACCCCTCGGATCCGGGTCACTGGTGTCCAAGCCCAGTGGTGCAGTGAGTTACCCGGGGCACTTGGCAAGAATCAGAAGACCCCAGTCCACGGGATGGGGACTGGGATTCCCCACCAGCGGTTGGAGGGGCGAGGGTGGGACGTGCCTGCTGGCCCTCATCCCCCCTGGATGCCTGGCCCTCCCCCCACAGCGGATGTTCGCCCCCACCCTGCCTTCTGACCTCTTGGTCAACGTCTACATCAACCTCAACAAGCTTTGCCTCACCGTGTACCAGCTGCACGCCCTGCAGCCCAATTCCACCAAGGTGAGCCCCCCACCCAGCCTGCCCTCACCCACCCTGTGGTCTCAGGCCTGACCCCATCTGATGCTTTCTTGTTTAGAATTTCCGCCCGGCTGGAGGTGCCGTACTGCACAGCCCCGGGGCCATGTTGTAAGTATGCTACCTGAGAGGGGTCTCAGGAGCGCCCCCGCCCCTCTTAGGGTGGGGCCCTTGCCCTCTGGGCCGCCCTCAGGGCCCCTCTCGTCTCCCCCCAGCGAGTGGGGCACGCAGCGCCTGGAGGTGAGCCATGTGCACAAGGTGGAGTCTGTGATCCCCTGGCTCAACGACGCCCTGGTCTTCTTCACTGTCTCCCTGCAACTCTGCCAGCAGCTCAAGGATAAGGTGGGGATATGGGGTCAAGACCAGGCTGGACTTCACCCCAAGGAGGCCAGCCAATCCACGGGCCATTCAGCCCCTTCTTTTGGGGGTGGGGGTGGGGCTGCCAAGGGCTCCTTGTGTGTCTCCAAAGCACCCCCTGATCTTAAGATCTGTTACACTCTCTGTGCACACCAGTTGAGGGTGGGCCGTGATGTCACTTGGCAACACTGTCTTCTTCCGGCCGCTTGGCCCTTGGGTGACAGAGGCTACAGCAGGGCAGACGCCCTGGCCTGACCCCTCATCACTTCCTCCATCTCCCTCCTCCCCAGATCTCTGTGTTCTCCAGCTACTGGAGCTGCAGGCCTTTCTGAACAGAGTGCCCAAGAGCCTGTCCCCTGGGAGTGAAGCCCAGGACATCCATCCTCCCTACACACACCACCCCCCCACCAGAGTGCCGGCCAGGGCCGGGCACTGCAGGCTATTTATTTCCCCCTTCACACTACCCTGCCTGTCACCCCTGCACAGACGGGATGGAACACTGGATCCTCTGGGAGGAAGGGACGCCAGTGGGCTTTTTGTTTTGGATGGGGGAGATGAGGAGACACAAAGTGTCCTCCATCCACACCCTGGCCTCCCAACAGGGCAGGAGCCTTTGGACTTGGGCTGGAACCAGGCTCTCCTTCCTTCCCCCTTCATCTCCTGCCTGGCCCCACCCCTAGGAGGGCGAGGGGCAGCCACACACCTCTTCCTGCTTGAGCCTAAGGGGTGGGCTGGGAGGGAAGAAGGACAGAAGCGCCCCCCACCACGAGCTGTAGTGTCCTTGACTGCGTTCACTCAGCAGCCCTGGCAGGGCGTCCAAGAAATAAAGATTGTCCGACTTTGCCTGTGAGCCCTTCTCTGTCTGTCGGGGTGGGACCTGGCCAAGGGCCCCTGATAGTTAGCCAGGCCAAGTACCCAGTGACTTGGCCTCTCAGGTACCGAGGGGCTGAGTGGGCTGGTGAATGGACAGTGGCTGGATGTCTACAGCATGTCATCTGAGGTCTCCTGGTAACAGCCATGCCGGCTGAAGGCTGGGGAACCCAGTAGGCATCTCGGTGAAGTCATAAGGACCTGCACTGCCCACCCTGATGGGACGAGCTCTAGACTCAGGCTTTGGCTGAACGAGGTTTTGTTATTACTCTCCAACAGGGCAAAGACAGTGAGGCAGGGAATGTCCACATTAAGAGTCCAGGTGAAGTTATCAAATCCCTGGGGTAGGGGTGGATTCCTGCAAGAGAGGCACAGGGGAACCAGTGACTTCACTCCTTGGCCCCCTGCCCAACCTACTGCAGCTCCTCGCTGCCCCAGTGCCCACCCGGCCCTTATGTTCTGAGCTCACCTTCTGGGACCCAGAAGAGCAGCTTTGTCAGCAGGGCATGCAGGGAATACAGCTGCCACAGCAGGGAATACAGCCGCCACAGCCGGGAATACAGCCGCCACAGCAGGGAATACAGCCGCCACAGCCGGGAATACAGCCGCCACAGCCGGGAATACAGCCGCCACAGGTGTTGTTGATGATAAACACCAGCAGGAACACTATGACCACTGTGGACAGGACAGGGGTCCAGATAAGGCCCTGGGCCTAGGAGGCTGATGGGGGCCGGGGCTGAGCTGCACTCACCGAGGCCGAAGACAAAGGCGATGGTCCACTTGGAGTGGAAGAGCAGGATCATCCAGTCCATCTCAGCTGGGAGGTCCTGGCTGCCACCTGCTCCAGCCCCGCCCTGCCCCACAGAGGGCCCCTCAGAATCCTGGCTTCACTGGGACTGCTGCAGGCCAGCCCTTGCACTGTCCTCCCACACCGCCCTCTGGAGCCTCACCCCTACCCTGTCTCTCTCCTGCACCTCTCCTGACCCTGGCCTAGGCAACCCCCTTCCCGCCTGCCTCCTAAAGCAGCCCCATCCCCGGACCTCCACCTGCCTTGGAACTGCCCCAGGTGGCTCCTAGGTCCAGGGAGCACGGATTGCCTCCAGCTTTCAGGTCCGCAGGACCTGAGGCCTTAGCAACCTGCCCCGCCTCCCACCACTCCCCCAGCACAACCCCGCCCCCCAAGAGCGCAAGCGAGGGAGGGCCCTGTGCCCCACAGCTGTGCTTGCTGCCTCTGAACCTCCGCGAGTGCTGCGGGAGCAGGCAAGAGGCCACAGGCCTGGCGGCCTCTTCACTCTGGGTCACTTTTTCTCAAAAGACCAGAGTAGCAACCTGGGACAGTTTGGCCCCTCAGCTGCTGTTGGTTTCACAGGTGAAAAAAAGACAGAAAAAGATGGTAGTGGGTTGGAGGGATCAGTTCAGTTCAGTAGCTCAGTCGTGTCTGACTCTGTGACCCCATGGACTGCAGCACGTCAGGGCTCCCTGTCCATCACCAACTCCCAGAGTTTACCCAAACTCATGTCCATTGCGTTGGTGATACCATCCAACCATACCATCCTCTGTCATCCGCTTCTCCTCCTGCCCTCAATCTTTCCCAGCATCCGGGTCTTTTCCAATGAGTCACTTATTTGCATCAGGTGGCCAAAGTATTGGAGTTTCACCTTCAACATCAGTCCTTCCAGTGAACACCCAGGACTGATCTCCTTTAGGATGGACTCGTTGGATCTCCTTGCAGTCCAAGGGACTCTCAAGAGTCTTCTCCAACACCACAGATCAAAAGCATCAATTCTTCGGCGCTCAGCTTTCTTTACAGTCCAACTCACATCCATACATGACCACTGGAAAAACCATAGCCTTGACTAGACGGACCTTTGTTGGCAAAGTAATGTCTCTGCTTTTTAACATGCTGTCTAGGTTGGTCATAACTTTCCTTCTAAGGAGTAAGCGTATTTTAATTTCATGAGTTAGAGGGATGGAGGGAGGTAAAAATGGAGACAAGGTGGTGAGGGGAGGGAGAAGCAGTTACCTGTCCACCACCCATGCCTGGGCAGCCGTCTTGTGCCTGGTGGCACAGCTGTAGCCTCCAGGGTTCTCACCGTTCTGACCCTCACGATGACCCCGCAAGATGATAGTTAACGTTGCTTGCATGAGCTCTCTCCCCAGAAACTGGGGCCTGGGGCCCCTGACACAGCAGCTGGAGGCAGCTCTCACCGCCCTCCTGCCCCCATAGCAGGGGCCAGGCCATGTCAGCACTTGAGACTGGCTGTAAACCACCTGCTTGTCTCTTGGGCTTACAGTCTTGCTGGGAAAACCTGTTGGCTAGCGTTAGGCTCTGCCTGACCCTACATGGGTTCACCTTTGTTTACTGCACTTTCATAGATAGTATGTTTTTTTGACAGATTGAAGGTTTGTGCCACCTTGAGTTGAGTGAGTCTTGTTGGTAGCATTCTTCTAGCAGTATTTGGAAACTTTCATCGTTACTATATTTGTTAGGGCAATCTGTGATTAGTGATCTTTGATGTTGTTTTGGCATTTTTCAGCAAAGTATTTTTTAGTTAAAATTTGTACATTTAGACACAATGCTGTTGCACACTTAATAGACTACAGTATGGTGCAAACAGCTTTTATGTGCCCTGGGAAACCAAAAAAATCCACGAGAATCATTTTATTGTAGTATTTGCTTTATCGTGAGATTCCCACTCCAGAATTCTTGCCTGGAGAATCCCATGGACAGAGGAGTCTGGCAGGCTACAATCCATGGGGCTGCAAAAAGTCGGATATGACTGAGAGACTAACGCTTTATCGTAGTGGTCTTGAACTGAGAAGAATGCCTGTATGTACATTACCCAGTTTATTCCTCACAGCAGTCCTCAAGTGGGTATATTTGCTAGTCCCCTTTTACAGATGTGTACACTGAGGCCTTGAGAAGTTCACCAGCTAGGTGAATACATGTAATGTGTTCATTTCCTGTTGTTGCTGTCACATACTACTGTATGCCAACTTAGTGACATAATGCAAGTGTATCACCTTACAGTTCTGGAGATCAAGGTCTAAAATGACTGGGTAGAACAGCTTTCCTCCTGTAGATCCCCCAGGGGAGAATCCATTCCTCGGCTCTTCCAGCTTCTAGAGGCCTCGCACCCCTGTTCCTTGGTTCATGCCTCATCACCATCCTCACACCTCTGGCTCCGCCCTTCCTGCCTCCCTCTCATAAGCATCCCTGTGATTGGTCCATAGGATCATCTCCCCATCAAAATCCTTAATCACATCTGCAAAGTCCCTTTTGCCACATAAGGTAACATATTCAGAAGTTCAGATAAGAATGTCTTTGGGCACCATGATTCTTCTGATCACACCCAGCGAGCAGGGAACTCAGAACCCAGACCCAGGCATTCAAACCCTGGAGCCCTTGACCACCATAACAGAGTCTCCTGTGCTGGGATCCTTGTCTTAAACCCTCCATCCCCACCCCTATCCCATTCTGAGATCTCAGATTGGTGTTGCCCAGGAGCGGTAGCTTTGAAATGACTATTCTGGTGCAAAACGGAAGGGATGCAGCCACTGTAGAAACCAGTTTCCGCCGGTTCCTTGAAAAGTTACGCATGGAGTTGTCAGGACCTGACAGTTCAACTCCACTCCACTCCACATCCACACAGGAACTTGTATGCAAATGTTCACAGCATCATTTTTCACAGTAGCCCCAAAGTGGAAACACCCCCAAAATATCTGCTAACTGATGGATGAATAAACACAACGTGGTCACTCCGTGGGCTTCCCAGGTGTCTCATTGGGTAAAGAATCCGCCTGCAATGCAGGAAATGCAGGCAGACTCGAGTTTGATCCCTGGGTCAGGAAAATGCCCTGGAGGAGGGCATGGCAACTCACTCCAGTATTATTACCCGGACAGAGTATTATTACATGGACAGAGGAGCCTGGCGGGCTGCAGTCCTCAGGGTCACAAAGAGTCGGACACGACTGAAGTGACTGAACATGCACCCAGGGTCTCTCCATGTAATTGAATATTATTCAGCCCTGGAAAGGAATGAGGCCCCAACCAACACACACTACAAAGTGAGGGAACGTTGGAAAGACGGGTGGAAGAAGCCAGACAGAAAAGGCCACACCGTACATGATTACATTTACAGGAAATGTCCAGAGGAAGGGAATCCATAGAGACAGAAAGTACTGTTTGCCGAGGTCTAGGGCAGGGGTTGGGGAGGGGGTGCTTAGTGGTGATGGAATTCCCTTTTGGGGTGGTGAACATGTCATGGAGTTGGATAGGGGTGGTAGCTCTGCAGCATTGTGAATGCAGCAAATACCACAGATCTGTGCAAGTTAAAATGGCTAGCGGGTAATTTTATGTTCTGTGGATTTTACCTCAATTGAAAAAAAAAAGCAAGGAGGGGAGGTTAACAACAGTGGTCCCTGTCCACCCCTTGGCCTGGCCAGTTAGGCAGGGGCTACTGTCTTCTCCTCTCCCCGCTGACCCTCAGTCTTCCTGTCTAGATCTCCAGGTGCTTCATTTATTTATTTTCATTAAAGAAAATCTGAGGTACTCTTGAGTCATCAAAAGACAAAAAATTATCAGTACAGCCCCCACCCCCCACCAAGATCCAAGCAGAGCGATGATTGGGGACAGGCCACAGCAGGACACATTTCTAACTAGTCAGACCCCAGACTGGGGTCCTGTTCCCAGCCCTAACACCCACCCATGTGTGACCGGAGGCCCAGCCCCAACCCCTCTCTGTCTCAGTTTCCTCGTCTTAAATGAGGTGTGTGGAGATGTCCCCCCTCGGGCCTCTGTGAGGGTTGAATGCAGTAATTGATACATGCTCCCTTGGCACAATGATCGCAGTAGAAAACTCGCACTAAATGGCCACGTGTTACTCACCCCACCTGTGCGTGCGATCCCCTCCAGTCTTGGTTCTTTGGATACGCTGGGCTCACCTGCCCTCTGCCCTCTGCTCTGATCACTTTGCCCTCAGCTTTCCCCAGTCCCTGTGGGGCTTCCCTGGTGGCCCAGATGGTAAAGAATCTGCCTGCAATGCGATGTTCGATCCCTGAGTGGGGAAGATCCCCTGGAGAAGGGAATGTCTACCCATTCCTGTATTCTTACCTGCAGAATCCCATGGACAGAGGCACTTGGCGGGCTGCAGTCCACGAGGTCGCAGAGACAGACACAACTGAACGACTAACATTCTTTCCCCAGTCCACAAAGCCCAGTGCCTTGAGTGGTCCCTGTGGGCGTCTTCCCACCAGAATTCCCACATCACTCACATGTGACACTGCCACAGAAAGTGTTTTCTGGGCAGAGACGCTGATTGCCTTATTCCTAGAGGCAGATTCTCCTCCTGTGCCGGGTGGGTCCCCATGTCAGCGGCGCTGTTGGGTCATCGGCACAGATCATCCTCCTCTGTGGGGAGGAGGAGGAGGCCAGGCTCGCCGGGTCCCGCTAGCTGTGGCGTCCGTTGTAGCTTGAGGGAGTTCTCCAGCGGGAGCAGCATTGTGTTCTGGGCAGGCTCTGCCCCAGGCCCCAACCAGCCCCACTCCTGTCCTCCAGGCCCTGAAGGTGACATTTAAGCCTCTGTCTTCAGATGTGTGGATGGTAGGGGAGCAGAAGACAAGGCAGGCAGGCAGGCAGGGACAGAGGCTGCTGGGGCTCCAGACAGTGGAGGCGAGTGGGTCGGGCAGAGGGGCTGAGTCTCAGTGAGAAGAATAGGCACGACAAGCCACCACCTGCTCCTGTAAATGGTCTGACTGGCACACATCCATGCCTGACCTTCTGCTGTGGCTGCCGTTGCACCGTGACAGTGGAGTCGAAGAGCAGTTGCAACAGAGATCTTCTGATGTGCAGAACTTAAAATCTATACTATCTGGCTTTTTTACAGAAAACATTTGCATACATCTGAGACAGAAGATTGCTTGTGGCTTAGAGACTCAGGTGCCAGAAAATAGGCAAGAGAGAACTGAGTGAGGCAGATTTATTATGAGAAGGATCTAATTGGGGAGGCATTAGGGAGAGGTGAGGACTGTGGCAAACTGGAGAGCATGTAGCCCGTCTAAAGAGGGCAGCGAGGGACTTCCCTGGAGGCCCAGTGGTTAGGGCTCAGCGAGTTCATTGCCAGGACCTGAGTTCAATCCCCAGTCATGGAACTAAGACCCTGCAAGCCATGCAGCATGGCCAAAAAATAAATAAATAAAAAGTTAATAAAGAGGGCAGCTTGAGTCAGCTGTAGGCTGGACCCAGAGTTGCCAGGGATTATAAATCTCTTTGCTGCTCAGTTGCTAATTCGTATCCGAATCTTTGTGACGCCATGGACTGCAGCACACCAGGCTTCCCTGCCCTTCATCCCCCGGAGCTTGCTCAAACTCATGTCCATTGAGTCAGCGATGTGTCGGTCCATCAGTAGGTGAGATATGCCAGAAATCTAGACATTGATGTGAGCAAGAAGAGAGACTGTAGAGGTGAGCAAGTGGACACAGCTCCCAGTTCTGCCACCTCCTCACTGTGTGACCTCGAACCACTCTCTGGACCCTTATGTAAGCTGGGGCTTCCCAGGTGGCACTAGTGGTAAAGAACCTGCCTGCCTGCCAATGCAGGAGACATAAGAGCTGAGCACATTCAGTCCCTGGGTCGGAAAGACCCCCTGGAGGAGGGCAAGGCAGCCCACTCCAGTGCTCTTACCTGGAGAATCCCACGGACAGAGGAGCGATGGGCTACAGTCCATAGGGTTGCCAAGTCAGACACAGCTGAAACGACTTAACACGCGCAGGTCTAGTAACAACACTTACTCCCGTGAAGACCATTGACAGGTTAACATCCTAAGGCTTCTAGAACAGTTGTTAACACAGACACAACACAGAGCGTGTTGACAGAATGACACCAGCAATGGACAGGCCAAAGAAAACACACACACAGGTGTGCTTTCCGCTGTCTTCTGGTCACGGGTTTCCTTCCCTGACAGAGTGGTTTAAGGACATGATCTTGGAAGCCAGAGGAACCGGGGGCAGTTCCGCTGTGCCTCTTACCAGTGACCTTGAGCAAGGGAGTTGCCCTGGGGCCCTGGCTTCCTGTCTGTAGAACCAGGCTGGTGTCATTGTGAGGGTTACAGGGTACTGGCCCAAAAGGGCCCGGAGGTGTGGCTTACCTGTCCCTGCCCCCGGCCCCCTGCTGCAGCGGAGCCCTGGGGCGGGGGGTTCAGGGGAAGCAGGTGGAGCTCAGATTCTTCAGTTAACTGTCACCTGTCCCCTCCCCCTCACCACACACACCAGGGACCCCAGGCCACCAGGTGCCACACAAGGCTGCCTCTCTCCCTCTGTGTCCCCTCCGCGGGTCCAGCCCCTGGCTTTTGCCAGGCTGGCCACACAGCCGCGGGAGCCTGCCTGGGCCAAGGGTGGGGGAGGGACAGATTCCTGGGGCTGGTGCATCTCAGAAAAGGGATTCAGTCTCCCTTGAGAGGCAACGCCTCCAGGCACCCCTTGCCAAGCTCCATGGGCCATGGGGACTTAGCTGGGTACATAGGTCAGGGGATGTGAAGCATGGGAATGTCTGGGAGCAGGTCTCAGGAGTCAGGGTTCAGAGATGAGAATTCAGATGGTCCCCCTCTGGAACCCCAGCAA
Source organism: Oryx dammah (assembly GCF_014754425.2). Classification (NCBI taxonomy): domain Eukaryota; kingdom Metazoa; phylum Chordata; class Mammalia; order Artiodactyla; family Bovidae; genus Oryx; species Oryx dammah. The sequence goes on along the minus strand of NW_024070186.1, from coordinate 161,056,652 downwards.
CCCCCTTCTCCCCACCCTGACCCAGATGACAGGCATCGTCATTCCTTGGCCCCATGGACCCCTTGAGGCAGTCCCCCTCGCCCAGTTCATCACGGGCCTCCAGCCCGAGGACCTTCTCCTGCGAAAGGCTTGGTTACGTGGGCATCGAGGCTGTGCTGGACCAACTCAAGATCAAGGCCATGAAGATAGGGTTTGAGTTCAACATCATGGTGGTGGGTGAGTAAGGGGTCAGGGCTCATAGGAGGACTGAGCCACGGATACCACCCTGTGGGTCTGGACGTGTCACCTCTCGGAGCCTCAGTCTCCCCATCTGTAAAATGGTCCTGACAGTTGTACCTCAAAGGGGTGTGGTAGGTGGAGAAGAGGGAAACGCTGAGTCATGAAAAGACAAAAATCACCCAAGAAGCCCCGAGTAAACCCAATCAAAACATGAAAAGGGGAGGCTGTGTGTGGCAGGAAGTGGGGACACGCAGACTTAGATGGTGGTCCCAGGATTTAATGCCCACCAGCGTGTGACCTGGGCCCCTGACCTCTCGCTGCCTCAGTTTCCTCTTGGGGTTTAGCACAGTGCCTGCCATCTAGGAGGCTCCCCATGGGTCAGCTGACCTGGAATTGCATTTTTATACATGCAAAATTTGGTAGGTCAAAAGCTATACTTCTCTGACTTCCCTGGTGGTCCAATGGTTAAGACTCCAAGCTCCCAATGCAAGGGGCCCACCACGTTCCATTCCTGGTTGGGGAACTAAGATCCCACTTGCCACACAGTACAGCCAAAAAAGTAAATCAATATTAAAAAAAAAAAAAGACAGTTAAAAAAAGAAAACTACACTTCTCACAAAACAAACTGGATGCAATGGAACATAAAATGTCAGATGTATAGCACCAAAGAAGCGTATTATTCTAAGAAGGGGGCACCCAATAGAAATGTCATGGGAGTCACATCCATAATTTTAAATTTCCTAGTAGCTTCCTTTAAAAAAAGAGAAATGGGAGAGGTTGATTTTAATCATCTCTTTTACTTAACCCAATACATTCCAAAAACACTCCCATCTTGGCATATAATACATAGAAAACGTCCACAAGATTGTCTGCATTCCTGTTATTATATCAAGTTTTCAAAATATGGTTTGTTCCTTTAGACTGACAGTACACCTTGGTACAGATTGGTGCGTGACCGGATTGCCGGTAACAATAGCCAAGGGTAGCTCCGACTCTGAATATCGAAGCCCAAAGGACAATTTCAGCTATAGATACAAACGTGCATCCTGCCCTGTGACATAGGATGTTTCCTACTGCAGGACAAGGTCCATGGAATTGAGAAGCCAGCACAGCAGGGAGGATGGACCATCTACAAGTACAGACAGCATGGAGATTGTCGTTTTTCAGTCACTCAGTCATGTTTGACTCTTTATGACCCCATGGACTGCAGGACGCCTGGCTTCCCTGTCCTTCACCTCCTCCCGGAGTTTGCTCACACTCATGTCCATTGAGTCGGTGATGCCATCCAACCATCTCATCCTCTGTCACTCTCTTCTCCTCCTGCCCTCAATCTTTCCCAGCATCAGGGTCTTTTCCAACAAGTTGGCTCTTTGCATCAGGTGGCCAAAGTATTGGAGCTTCAGCATCAGTCCTTCCACTGAATAGTCAGGGAATATTCAGCATGAGGGAATCTCACCAAGAGAAGCCAGAGACGAAAGAGCACGTGCTGTGTGATTCCCAAGTAGACGGTGGGTGGGCAGAGCTGCTCCTTGATGGTGCAAGTCTGGATAGTGGCCATCCCTGGGGCTGTTAACAGAGATGTGACAGGAGTGGTCTTGGGTAGAACCACGTGTTCTGTCTCTTCACCTGGTGCTGCGTCTATCAGTTGTTTCATTTGTAAAAAGGCATTGACCTGCCCACCCGCAGAGGAATGGATAAATGCAGTGTGGTCTACCCATCCGGTGGAGTATTATTCAGCCATGAAAAAGTAGGAAGTCATGGTGCATGCTACAGTGTGGATGAGCCTGAAAGCATTATGCTGAGTGGGAGCAACCTGATACCAAAGGACAAGTACTGCATGATCCCATTTATATGAAGCACCCAGGGCATTCCCTGGAGGGCCTGTGGTTAGGACTCAGCGGTTTCAGTGACGAGGGCGTGGGTTCGAGCCCTGGTTGGGGAAATAAGACCCCACAAGCTGCACAGCATGGCCAGAAGAAAAAGGGGAAAAAAGAAGTATGTACACAATAGGCAAATCCATGGATAGAACGCAGATTAGTGACTGGGGAGTGTGTGACTAATGGATGTAGCATTTTTGTTGGGTTGATGAAAATGTTTTGGCGCTAGAGAGAGATGGTGTTTGCACAGCACTGTGAACGCACTCAGTGCCCCTGAACTGTACACTTTCAGTTGTTAATATTAGTTTTTATTATATGAGTAAAATAATTTTTATTTATTTATATTTTATATAATCTTATATTTTATTTAAAAATAACGTTTTACTTTGTTTCTGCCTCAATAAAAAATGGGGAAGGCATTGAGCTGGAGACTTAGGATAATACATGCTTTTCTGTGTTTATGTTATACTTTAAAAACGGTTGACTTTCTGAAAGAGTTTATTTGAGAGTTTCAGAAACATGCCTAGCCCTTCTGCTGTTGTTGCTGCTCTGTGGTTACTTGCAGGACAGAGCGGGCTGGGCAAGTCCACAATGGTGAACACGCTCTTCAAGTCCAAGATATGGAAGTCCACGATGCCGGGTCTGGGGGTACCCATGCCCCAGACGCTGCAGCTGCACTCTGTGACTCACGGTGAGTGAGCCCCCCATCACCCATCCCCACCCCACCCACCCAGGCCCACTCTCTGCCTCTCCACTCTTCCCCACAGTCATCGAGGAGAATGGTGTGAAGCTTAAGCTGACCGTGACCGACACACCTGGCTTTGGGGACCAAATCAACAATGACAAGTGGTGAGTCCTCAGGGGAGGCAGGGAGGGCCAAGCCCTGGCTACCCTGGCCCCCGCCCCTCCAGTCTCCAGGAAACATCAGGCCTGAAGCCACCTGGATGTGGCATCTTTGAGGCTCAGTTTATTCACCTGTACAACGGGTGTGTGCAGTCCTTCTCCCAGGATCACTGGGAGTCAAGTATGTAAAGGTCTTAGCTTGCTCTTAGCTCTCTGATGAAGGCATCGCTGATGAGTATGGCAAGGCAATAGAAGCCCACACTCCAGAATCAGGACCCCTGGGTTAAACTACTTGCCGGGTGTACAACCTGGGCCTGGCTGCAGATGCTCTCTGAGCCTGGGCTTCCTTTTTTGTAACTTGGGGATGATGACATCCCCCGTCCAGAGTTGTTTTAGGATCTCAAGGAGTGAAACACATTCACACAAGCACCTGGGTGAGGCCTGGGATTCTTCATCCATAGACACCTGGCCTCCACCCCTTCCCCAAGGGACCCTGCTAACCTACACAGCTCTTTTGCTTGAATTGGAAAAAAGCAGTAGCATCCTTCACAGACAGGAGCCTGCATGGGATTCACCCCTACACAGCCTCATGGTGGGTTGCCTTTGTGCAGTGCACAGACTGCTCATCTGTACAGGGAAGCCCTGTAAGGGCAGAACACCCAGAGGACCTAGGGGGTGGGGGTGGGGGACTCCCGGCAAGTTTCTGAGGCTGGGCCATCTCCCGCCCCAGCTGGGACCCCATCCTGGGCTATATCAATGAGCAGTACGAGCGGTACCTGCAAGAGGAGATCCTCATCACCCGCCAGCGGCACATCCCCGACACGCGAGTGCACTGCTGCATATACTTTGTGCCGCCCACCGGGCACTGGTGAGGTGGCTGAGCCAGCGGGCGGAGGAGGAAGGGACCCTGGCATGGGCGTGGGCTGGCACCCGCTCATCATGCCCTCACCACCATCGCTGCCCCACCTGAGCAGCCTGAGGCCCCTGGATCTTGAGTTCCTGCAGCGGCTCTGCCGGGCTGTGAACGTGGTGCCCGTGATAGCCCGGGCCGACAGCCTGACCATTGAGGAGCGAGAGGCCTTCAGGCACAGGGTGATCTGGGCGCCTGGGAATGAGTCTGGGGTCAGTGGTGGGGTGGAGGGGGCAGAGTTCACCTTAGAGTAGGCTGAGGTCATCTGTGTGTGGTCTGCAGATCCAGGATGACCTGAAGACTCACAGCATCGAGGTATACCCTCAGAAGTCCTTTGACGAGGACGTCAATGACAAGATCCTCAACAGCAAGATCCGGGTAGGAGGCCATCTGAGGTGGGGAGGCTGGTGGGACTGTGTCTGGGTGATGTGCTGTCCATTCATTCTTTCCATCTGAAGATTTGTCTCTCTGCAACTTGGGGAAAGTTCATGTATTTCTGGCAGACACAAATCTCCACGTGCAAACAAGGTGAGCAAGAAATTGGTCATATCAACAACACCCAGAATGGAAGAAAATGTTCTCAAATGATATATTTGATAAGGGATGTGTATCTTGAATATAAAAAGAACTGTTACAGATCAACACTAAAAGACAGGTGGGACTTCCCTGGTGGTTCAGTGGTTGAGAATCTGCCTTGCAGGGCATGGGACGTGGGTTTGATCCCCCAGGGCAACTAAACCCGTGCACCACAAGTACTGGGCCCATGCGTTAGAGCCCATGAGTCACAGATGTTGAGCCCATGAGCCACAACCACTGAAGCCAGCATGTCCCAGAGCCTGAGCTCTGCAACAAGAGAAGCCACAGCAATCAGAAGCCCGTGCACCACAGCTAGAGAGTAGCCCCTGCTTGCCCCAACTAGAGAAAGCTGGCACAAAGCAACGAAGACCCATGCAGACAAAAATAAATTACAAAAAAAAAAAAAAAAGAACTCTTACAAGCCAACAATAAAAGACAAATAGCTCAATTTAAAAATGGACGAGGAGCTTCCCTGGTGGTAAAGAATCTGCCTACCAATGCAGAAGACGGGTTCAATCCCTGGTCTGGGAAGATCCCACATACCACGGAGCAAGCCCATGTGCCACAACTACTGAGTCTGCACTTAGAGCCCGGGAGCCGCAACTACTGAGCCCAAGTACCACAACTACTTAAGCCTGCTGACCCGGGACCCTGTTCGCCGCAAGAGAAGTCAAAATGCATAGAGACTTCCCTTGCCATTCATTGGTTAAGACTCATGCTTCCAATGCAGGGGACGTGGGTTCATCCCCTGGTCAGGGAACTAAGATCCCACAAGGCATGGCAAAAGAAAAAGACAATGACAAGTGTTAGTGAGGGTGTGGAGAAACCAGAACTTTCACACACTGCTTGTGGGAATGTCAAATGGTGCAGCCACTTCCGGAAAATAGTCTGGCAGTTCTTCAAAGGTTAAACACTGTTACAATATGGCCCAACAATTCCACTCTCAAAAGAAATGGAAACCTTATGGCATTTTAAGACCAAAAAGAGAAAAAAATAAATGCAAACCTATTTTGATATAAAAACTCATACACAAATGTTCACATAACAGAACATTTAGAATGATCTGTAATAAAAAGTGGAGACAATCTAAATGTCCGTTAACCTGTGAATGGACAGACAAATGTGGTCTATCCATACAAGGGAATATTCCTTAGCCATCAAACGGAATAAAGTTCTGATAGATTCTGCAATGTGGATAAACCTTGAAAACGTGATGTTAAATGAAAGAAGTCAGACACAAACGCCATGTGTTATATGATTCTGTTACATGAAATGTCCAGGATGGAAAAATCTACAGAGATAGAAAATAGATTTGTGGTTTCCAGGGGCTAGAAGGTTTACGGGGAGATGCGGAGTGACTGCTAAAGGGTTCAGGCTTTCATTTGGGGTGATGAAAGCGCCCTGGAGTTAGATTGTGGTGATGGTTACACAATCTTGTGAGTATACTGAACTGAACCTCTAAAGGGAAGAATATTATAGTGTGTAAATTATATCTCAATAAAGTTGTAGAAAGAAAGAAAGAGAGGGAGAGAGAGAGAAAGAATGAAAGGGATGGAAGGAAGGAAGGAAATAACTCATATCTTCATTTTCCCTGAAGCAACCGAATTCCACGTCCAAGCCCCAGTCTCCCTGTCTTTGTGGTACATTCAAAGTCAGTCTGTCTTGTTCCTAAAAAGCACCTGGGTGAGGCCTGGGATTCTTCATCCATAGACACCTGGCCTCCACTGCCTCCCCGAGGGACCCCGCTAACTTACACAGTACTTTTGCTCGGATTAGAAAAAGGCAGGAGCAGCCTCCACAGACAGGAATGTGCATGGGATTCCGCCCTACACAGCCTCGTGCTGAGTTGCCTTTGTGCAGTGCACAAACTGCACATCTGTACATGGAAGCCTTGCTTCCTGTCTGGCCCCCAATTTCTCCACACAGTCTCTTTTTCCGCTCCCCACTGGAGCAATGAACAGTATTTCCTGTGAAAGATTCAAAGAGCTTTGACCTTCCACTTTCTGTCCCAAGGCCAGCAAAGACAGCAGCCTGGTCACAACTGGATTAGAGCTGGGGGAATAAAGAAAAGTTTTTCAAATTAACCTCTCAATAAATCATCCAGACATATAACATCTGTCGAGGGTCGAATACTGGCTGGTGCATAATAAGTGTGCAACAGATAGCTATTTTTAAAATATTTATTTATTTTTATGTGGCTGCTCCGGGTCTTAGTTGCCTCACAGGAACTCCTAGTTGTGGTATGTGGGATCTAATTCCCCAGCCAGGCATCAGATCCGGTCCCCTGCGTTGAGAGCTTGGAGTCTCAGCCCCTGGACCACCAGGGAAGTCTCCAACACATAGTTATTATTATTAGCATCTATTTATTTCCCATCACAGCCTAATTCTTAGAAATAAAAACAAATCCCCATACTGCACTTGAGAGCCTAATCTCCATTTGCAGCCATGAATGGGCTTCCCTAGTAGCTCAGTTGGTAAAGAATCTACCTGCAATGAAGGAGACCCCGGTTCGATTCCTGGGTTGGAAAGATCCGCTGGAGAAGGGATAGGGGGCTACCCACTCCAGTATTCTTGGGCTTCCCTTGTGGCTCAGCTGGTTAAGAATCCGCCCACAATGCGGGAGACCTGAGTTTGATCCCTGGGTTGGGAAGATCCCCTGGAGAAGGGAAAGGCTACCCACTCCAGTATTCTGGCCTGGAGAATCCCATGGACTACAGTCTACAGTCCACGGGATTGCAAAGAGTCAGACATGACTGAGCGACTTTCATTTTCACTTTCTAGCCATGAACAAGTAAGAAACTAGAATTACAAAAGGGCTTAGAAACTTTTTTTTTGGTAGCAAACTTTTTTTTGGGGGGGTGAAGGGCCAGACAATGGTATTTTAGACTTTGCTGCAATTACTCTGCTCTCCCAAAGTAGTGTGAAAGCAAAATAGACAAGAGTAAATGAATGGCCAGGGCTGTATGCCCATGAATTTGACTGCTTTAGTCCAGGAGCCATAGGTTGCCAGCCCCTGGCTTACAATGTTCTCTCTCTCTTTCAAATTTCTTTTATTGAAGTATCATTGATTTACAGTGTTGTGTTAGTTTCTGGTTTACAGTAAAATGATTCAGTTACACATATAATTTTCCATTATGGTTACAGGATATTGAATACAGTTCCTTGTGGTATACAGTAGGACCTTGTTTTAATATAATAGTTTTTTATATAATAGTTTGCATCTGCTAATGCAAACTCCCACCCCACCCCTCCCCCACCCTCCTTCCCCTTAGTAACCGCAGCTCTGTGTTCTACATCTGTGAGTCTGTTTCCTAGGTAGGTTCATTTGCGTCATATTTTGGATTCCACATATAAGTGATATTACATGGTATTTGTCTTTCTCTTTCTGACTTACTTCATTTAGTATGATACGGCATTGCTTCATTCTTTTTATGCCTGAGTAATATTCCAGTGTGCGTGTGTGAGGAGTGTGTGTGTGTGTGTATACACACCCCACATCGTCTTTATCCATTCATCTGTCAAGGGTATTAAGCTGTTTCCCTGTCTTAGCTATTGTAAACAGTGCTGCCATGAACATAGGGGTGTATGTATCCTCAAATTATAGTGCAAAATTGTCTCTTTTAACCTTATAATAATGGTTCAAGGTGATCGCTTTTCCTGTTTCACAGGTAAGAGATAGGACATGAACGGAATTGACATCACTAATGTACTCTGAGTAACCGTTGGTTTCCAAGACTTGTTCTGCTAAGCCCTTCATCATGCTAAGCCCTTCCCAAATATTCAGAGCCCTGCATCGGTGCTATCGCGTCTCCCACTTTACAGATGAGGAAGCCAAAGCACTGATCAGAGTCTGTGCCCTCCGACTTCAGACATCTGTGCTCCTCCTGCCACTTGCTGTCCCCACAAAGGGCAGCATCCTGAGGGTTCATACCTCTCTCTCCACGTCCCCAGTGGGGCCAACCCTCCCATCTTGTCTCCTCCCTGCAGGAGCGGATCCCCTTCGCTGTGGTCGGGGCCGACCGAGAGCACATGGTGAACGGGAGGTGTGTCCTGGGCCGGAAGACGAAGTGGGGCATCATTGAAGGTCAGTTCAGGGACCCTAGGGAGGGCTCAGGGAGAACAGATTGAAAAGCGAGGCTTGGCCTCTTGCCCTTGCCATCCTTACACCCACCAGAGAGCCCGGTGGGGGTTTAAGCCCAGAGCCGGAAAACAGACAGACCTGGGAGCAAGTTCCTTTGTGCTTCTGGGTGGCCCCGGGCAAGATACCCAACTCCGTCAGTTTCCTCACAGTCAAACGGGCATCATGAAATCGTCAGCCTCGTAGGGTGGGTGGAGGGGGAAGAACCACCACTTTGCATTGAAACCTGGCACCCAGGAGGCACCCTATTCATTCACCAGAATTTATTGTGGGCCTACTATGTGCTGGGCGCACTACGTGCAGTTCCTGAAGGGATACAGTGAAAGTGGGACCAACAAGCTCCTTGTGCCCACAGAGGTGGCCAGACAAGGACAAGTGGGGACGCACAGAGAAGGAAACGTGTGGGGTGGGGGGGGGGGCACCTGAAGGGGCAGAGGAAAGTCCTGTGACTCAACAGCTGTTTACAGGAGCCACCTGTACCAAGGGCTGGGGACGCAGCAACGAATGAGTGAATGAACGGGAGGTGGGTTAACACAGAAAGGTGGGGAGGGGCAGGCAGTGGCGGGGGGTGGGGGGTGCAGCATACAGCAGGCGCTTACTCAATGCTGGCCAAGGGCAGAGCACCAAGCAGAGCGCACACTCAGGGTTTGGTGCCGTGTCTTCCAGTGGAGAACATGGCCCACTGCGAGTTCCCCCTCCTGAGAGACCTGCTCATCTGGTGAGCCAGTGGGGAACCCGGGAGGCTGTGGGGGGCCTGGGGGATGCCCACGGCCTACCCTGCTGACCTGCCGCCCATCTCCCAGCTCCCACCTCCAAGACCTGAAGGACATCACCCACAACGTCCACTACGAGAACTACCGCATCACCAGACTGAAAGAAAGCCACACGCTGCCCCGAGGGCCCGGCTGGGTGAACCTGGCCCCTGCCCCGTCCCCCACCCCCGCGGGCACTCGGGCCAGCCCCGGGCCTGCGAAGGTGTGCCGTTGGGCCGAGGACGACTCAGACGAGGACTTCTAAACGAGAGCTGGGCGGCCCCTCAACACGCAGCTGTGTACTCGAGCATGTATTAAAGGTGGACGTTGCTTTTTATGAAAAGCTGTGCTTTGAAAACAAAAGGCATTTTGTAAATGACTTCTTTGATCTATCCTCCAATAAAAGTATAGTTCTTTCTAAAGTAACAGTGTGAGACCCCAGGCCCTCGGGAGCCTTGAAGATCTGGGAGGGCCTGTTTTGGACAACCAGCCCCCTCTTCTGCCCAGAACCAGGGTCCAGGTCCAGATCAGGCGCTGCCCTCAGTCACAATGCCTCCCTCCCGCACAGCCATCATAAGATGTGACCTGGAGCAAGTTGCTTCCTCTGGTGGGCCTCAGTTTCCTCATCTACAAAATGGGGATGACACTATCCCCACACCACAGTGCTGCTGTGCAGATAAAACGAAATGACTCAGGGAATGTGGCTGCCACCTAGGAGAAACAGTTCTCGGAGGTGACAGGATAGCACATACCTCCAGTCCAGGGAAGAGGCTGTGCCCCATAGGATGTGTGAGCACTTGCTGGAGCTCTCGGGATCCCTGCAAAGGAAATGGACTTCACTGAAGTCCTCACGGTACACCTGAGCTCCCCCAGGGCACAGGCAGGGGTGAGCACCAGAAAGTGACACTGGGGCGCATCAGCCCCAGGGACCCTGGGACCCTGGTGTCCCAGCTGCTGGTCTGAGCACTCCTCATCACCGGGGCAATCTTTCCTGGGGGGAGGGGGAGGTATTCCAAGTGTTACTGAAAGAAGAGGTGCATCCAGCTGCTTACCGCTCAAATGACAATACCAGCCAGGTGGATGAAAAGGAAAGTGTGCTTTATTTCAGATGCCAGTAACTGGGGCTGGGGGAGGGCAGATGTCTGTCCAAAGGCTGACTCTCCCCACCCCACCCCACCCACTGGCCTCCAGTGGCACATGAGCTTTTATAGACAGATGGAGGGGGCTACATGCAGAAACAGCAGTCAGCTCTGACAGTCATCTTCAAATTGGTCACTGGTGGTCTGACCAGCATCATCTTGGTTCTTTTAGGTACAGTTAATCTTCAGTTTCAGGGTCCATTTGTTCCCATTTCTTTGAGGCCAGTTTTCAGAATTGTGGCAGCTTCTGTGGTGGGTGTAGTCTGGCCATCAGGCAGTTAACTTCTCCACCTGATGTTTCAGTATCTATAAGACAGCTCGCAGGACGTGGCTCAGAATATTATCTATAGCTCTTGAGAAAGAACTAAAGGTCCTTGACTATGCTTAATGACTACATGATTGTTATTTGGTCTCCTTTGACCATTTTCCTTTGTTTCTGCATTTCTCATTTCTCTGATTAAACTTGTTTTTTGACTACCATGGACAGAAGGCAGGCAGAGGACACGGAGGCTAAGGACCATAGGGTCCAGCTCCATTTCACAGGGACAGTGGTCCTGTTCTCTGCTAACGACTTTCCCTCCAGTTCTGGAAGCTCTTGCCATGCCCACAGAGATGCTGCAGTGCATGCCTGGCATAGACTCAGTTGTGAGCTCAGTAACAGTAATGACTGTACACAGATTTCTTCTGCATTTCCTGACCTGTATCAGCTGGGTAAGGGTGGGGTGGGAGTGGGGCTTCAGCTGACACATCTCGGGATTCTCCAGGCCCAGCAAGTGTGGGTGACACTTTGCCCCTTTTTAACTGAAGGACTTCAGCAAGTCACCTGACATCCTAGATTCCACTTCCTCCTGCAGAAAACAGGGACAGTACCCCCAACCTACTCTCCCCAGGTGTGTGAAGACAAGCCTGCTCACAGATGCCTAGGTCCCATAAGGAGCCATTTATCTGAATATTTTGTTCCATTTTATAGGCATGGGGGGTTCCCATTGTGCTGCGTGCTAATCAGGTTCATGTCATAATGATAAAGTCATCGTATCAACTAACAATGTTGTTATTGTTTAGTCCCTAAGTCACGTCTGACTCTTTTGCAACCGCACAGACTATAGCCCACCAGACTCCTTACCCATGGGGTTTCCCAGGCAAGAATACTGGAGCTGGTTGCCATTTCCTTCTCCAGGGGATCTTCCCAACCCAGGGATCAAACCCTGATCTCCTGAACTGGCAGGCACATTTTTTTTTTTTTTGACCACTGAGCCACCAGGGAAGCCCAATAACTAACAATAGTGGGCTTTTTAAAAAACAGGGAATCACAGATGAAGTTAGTTGCAAAGCAGAAAGAGACCAAGAGGTAGAGACCAAGTATATGGTTACCAAGGGGGAAAGTGGGGTGGGTGGGATGAAGTGGGAGATTGGGATTAACATATATACACTATTGATACTGCGTATAAAATAGACTAACTAATGAGAACCTACCGAATGGCTCAGAGAAGTCGACTCAGTGCCCTGTGGTGACATAAATGGGAAGGAAATCCAATAAAGAGGGGATATATGTACACATATATGGGCTTCCCTGGTGGCCTAGCGGTTAGGATTCAGCACTTTCACTGCCATGGCCCGGGTTCAATCCCTGGTCCGGAAACTGAGATCCCACAAGTCGCTTGCTCAGCACAGCCAAAAAAAAAAAACAAAAACCAAAAAACAGGCAAACAAAAACTTGAATTTTATGCCACCTGCACTCTTCCCCCATCACATCTCTCTCCAGACCCTGCCCCATCACCAGGGATAAACATCATCTTGAATTACATGTTTAACCAAATTCTACCTTTCTTTACCCTCTACCACCTATGTTGTTGTTTAATCACTAAGTCATGGCCCATATACGTTTAGGGATACCACACATGTATATATTCCTAAATCATACACAGCATCGTTCTGTGTGTTCTTATAATTCATGGAAATGATTTCATTCTGTCACTTGCTTTTTAGCTCAGCATAATCTCTGTGAGATTTATCCATCCATCATTCTGTTGATCGACACTGAAATTGTTTTCAGGTTTTTATCGTTACAAACGTTGGTCTAAACACAGAAGCAGATTATTTAAAAAATTAGAAGGTATTAAGCTATATATTAAGCCTTTATTGGGCTTCCCTGGTGGTTCAGTGGTAAAGACCCCACCTACAGTGCAGGAGACATAAGAAATGTGGTTTCAGTCCTTGGGTCGGGAAGATCCCCTGGAGGAAGGCATGGCAACCCACTCCAGTACTCATGCCTGGAGAATCCCCTGGACAGAGGAGCCTGGTGGGCTACAGTCCACAGGGTGGCACAGAATCGGACACGACTGAAGTGATTTAGCACAAGCCTTTATTATGTATTAGGCATTTTGTTGCATATTTAAATCACAAGGTTACCTAGCCCGGGTGTTACTATCCTCATTTTACTAATGTGTTATTCTTGTCTTCTCCCTCCTTCACCCCAACCCAATCACTCCCAGGGCCCTGTGGACTCTTCTTCAGGAATCTGGATCAGATCCCTCCCTGAGTGACTACCACCATCACCAATATTACTTCAATTCAGACCTCACGGCTTCCCTTATAGTTCAGATGGTAAAGAATCTGTCTCCAATGCTGGAGACCTGGGTTCAATCCCTGGGTCGGGAAGATCCCCTGGAGAAGGGAAAGGCTACCCACTCAGTATTCTTGCCTGGAGAATCCCATGGACAGAGGAGCCTGGCGGGCTACAGTCCATGGGGGTCCAAAAGAGCTGGACAGAACAGAGTGATTAACACTTTCACTTTCACCCCCAGGAGCTTCCAGCTGGTCTCACTGCTCCCCTCTGGACTCCCCGACATCTGTATTCCACCAAGCTTCCTCTCCTACCAGGACACTATCCCGCTTAAAAGCCCAAACTACTCCTTTCTCCTGGCTCTTGGGATATAACATTCAATCCTCCTGGGAGCCTTCCAGAGACCCCCTGCTTGGTCCCACCTCTTCAGCCTTGTCTCCCAAGGTTGGCCCCCTGTACCGGGAAGACACTGGTCTCCTTTCTGTCCTGCAAATGCACCCCGATCTCTCGGGCCTCAGGATCTTCACACTTGCGGTTCCTTCTGTGTGGACCCTTTCCCCACAAATCCCCAGGCTACCTTCCCTCTGACACATTCACCCTAAGATGGTCAGATCCCCTCTCCTCTACTGCTTTGGCAGCATTTACCAAAGAGGTGACTAAACAATTATTTGGGCAATTATTTGTCCAGTGTATACTTTTTTTCTTGGTGGAATGTAAATTTTATGAAAGAAACCAGTTGCTCATCATTACCGAAATCCCAGCGCCTAGCAGAGCTGGCGGATTGGATCGCTCAATTGGCGGCTTTAAAAAACATATGTATGAATGGATGAAAGGATTTTGAACTAATGTCCCCCATTCACAGATGTGGAAACGGAGCATGCAAGGGACCAGCAACGACAATGTGGCACCCAGAGGCTGATGCCCCTTTTCCCCCACCCCTCACGGGGTCACCTCCAGGAAAGACCCTTAAAGCAACATGACCCCGCGCCCGCCGCAGGTAGCCCTCTCGGCATCAGCCTGAACGGTGCCCCGCGGGGCACTCTGGGAAATGTAGTCTAGTTGTCTCCCCGATGTCAAGTGGGCCTTAGAAAGCATCACTAGGAACAAAGCTAGTAGAGGTGATGGAATTCCAGTTGAGCTATTTCAAATCCTGAAAGATGATGCTGTGAAAGTGCTCCACTCAATATGCCAGCACATTTGGAAAACTCAGCAGTGACCACAGGACTGGAAAAGGTCAGTTTTCATTCCAATCCTAAAGAAAGGCAATGCCAAAGAATGCTCAAACTACTGCACAATTGCACTCATCTCACACACTAGTAAAGTAATGCTCAAAATTCTCCAAGCTAGGCTTCAGCAATACATGAACCCTGATGTTCAAGCTAGGCTTCAGCAATACATGAACTTCCTGATGTTCAAGCTGGTTTTAGAAAAGGCAGAGGAACCAGAGATCAAATTGCCAACATCCACTGGATCATCGAAAAAGCAAGAGAATTCCAGAAAAACATCTATTTCTGCTTTATTGACTATGCCAAAGCCTTTGACTGTGTGGCTCACAATAAACTGTGGAAAATTCTGAAAGAGATGGAAATACCAGACCGCCTGAATTGCCTCTTGAGAAATTTGTATGCAGATCAGGAAGCAACAGTTAGAACTGGACATGGAACAACAGGCTGGTTCTAAATAGGAAAAGGAGTACATCAAGGCTGTATATTGTCACCCTGCTTATTTAACTTCTATGCAGAGTATATCATGAGAAACTCTGGACTGGAAGAAGCACAAGCTGGAATCAAGATTGCCAGGAGAAATATCAATAACCTCAGATAGGCAGATGACACCACCCTTATGGCAGAAAGTGAAGAGGAACTAAAGAGCCTCTTGATGAAAGTAAAAGAGGAGAGTGAAAAAGTTGGCTTAAAGCTCAACATTCAGAAAACGAAGATCATGGCATCTGGTCCCATCACTTCATGGCAAATAGATGGACAAACAGTGGAAACAGTGTCAGACTTTATTTTTCTGGGCTCCAAAATCACTGCAGATGGTGACTGCAGCCATGAAATTAGAAGACGCTTACTCCTTGGAAGCAAAGTTATGACCAACCTAGATAGCATATTCAAAAGCAGAGACATTACTTTGTTAACAAAGGTCCATCTAGTCAAGGCTATGTTTTTTTCAGTGGTCATGTATGGATGTGAGAATTGGTCTGTGAAGAAAGCTGAGACCCGAAGAATAGATGCTTTTGAACTGTGATGTTGGAGAAAACTCTTGAGAGTCCCTTGGACTGCAAGGAGATCCAACCAGTCCAGTCTGAAGGAGATCAACCCTGGGATTTCTTTGGAAGGAATGATGCTAAAGCTGAAGGTCCAGTACTTTGGCCACCTCATACGAAGAGTTGACTCATCGGAAAGGCTGATGCTGGGAGGGATTGGGGGCAGGAGGAGAAGGGGACGACAGAGGATGAGATGGCTGGATGGCATCACTGACTCGATGGAAGTGAGTCTGAGTGAACTCCGGGAGTTGGTGATGGACAGGGAGGCCTGGCATGCTGCGATTCATGGGGTCGCAAACTCAGCGACTGAACTGAACTCTCTCCCCGATTCCGGCGTCCGCTACTTCCGCTTCCCGAGGGCACCAGCCTCTCGCGAGGCTTTGGGAAGGACGCGCGGTTGTGGATCCGGTTTGCGTCTGAGTTGCTGCACCGGCTGCGCTGGCCTTCGCTGTGTAGCGAGCTACTGTCTCCCTTAGCTGTGCGCTGCGGCTCCTTCCCTGGCGCGGAGGTGAGTTCCGTGCGGTTGCAGCCGTTAGGGCAGAGGCGGGAGTCGAACCTGGAATGCCTCTTCTTGCTGGCCTCTCTTGCCGGTGAGGTCCAGGCCGCGCCTCAGAGCGAGTTCAGTCGGAGTCAAGGGTGGCCGACTGAGTCAGGTCTCAGGTTGTCGGCGTTGTTATTTCGGCCTACAGTGGATTAGCCCGGGACTTAGGAACTCGAGTTCTGGAATCAAAAATTTGTGTTCCAGTCTCATTGCCATCACTTCACAACCATATTATCCTCCATGGGCTCTATACCTAAAACTCGTGGAGCTTCAGGGTTATTATTATTATTATTTTTTAACATGTGAAATAGAGATACAGCACCTTTGGCGTTAGTAACTTAGGAACAAACAGTGGGAATGGGTATTGCCCGGCGCTCAGAAATTGCTGGCCATTATTATTCTTGTATCGGGGAGAAGAAGCAGGCAGGACAAAGAATTGGGGTTGGAAGTTGTTGGGGTCTTGATGAGGGTGGATCTTGACTCCGGAGGCCGTTGTCTCCCCAGTCGAGGGTAGGCAAAGGTACTTGGCATCTCTTTCAGAGGCTTAGCCTGAACAACTTCGTCCTTTGGAAAGGAGAGTCTCCAGAGGCCACTTTTCTACAAAGGTCACTTTTTTCTCCAAAACTGTCTTCTGTGTCAGGGATAGGGGGGTGGGTTACCCTGGACCAGGTGGCAAAGGGTCTCTTCTTGACCAGACTCTACTTGGGCTCCTCTTAACTCTCTTCTCAGCTAGGCCTTGATTTCTGGGCTTCCGTGTTTATTTCTGCATTGTTTGCTTGTGGCCACTTTAGCCAGAACCACCCGCCTCCCTCAACTGAATTGGATTCCTTATCCTTCAGCATCCTCCAGGTGATGTCTCGTCATCATGACTTTCCTTCAGCAAGAAACCCTTCTTACCCCTTATGTTTCCTTTTATTAATTTTCCATCCACTACCACCACCACCACCCCCACCTACCTCAGTCCCCAGCCCTGCACCTTGGCTGTAAGTTCCCACCTTTCCTTGTATTAGGAGTTGGACTTGATCTCTCTCTCCATTGCAGTGTAATAGGGAAGAAACTTTGTAGTCTATTGCAGTCTAAAGGGATGTTGCCTGTAAGCTTAAATTATCCATAATGGCCCATCTCTGGAAATGCTGCCTTCCAAGTAAGGAGCATTAAGTTCAAATATCTTTGTTTAGGGCTTCCCAGGCCACTCAGTGGTAAAAGAATCCCCATGTCAATGCAGGAGATGCAAGAGAGGCTGGTTCAATCCCTGGGTCCGGAAGATTCCCCCGGAGGAAGAAATGGCAACTCACTCTAGTATTCTTGCCCGATAAATCCCATGGACAGAGGAGCCTGGCTGGCTACACTCCATGGGGTCACAGAGAGTTGGACATGACTGAGGACTAAGCACACAGGCACCTTTGTTTAGCTCACTAGAAATATCCTTACCAGACCCATGTGTGAATGACCACAAGAAATTAACACATCCGCTCCAGAGGCTGACCAGAACCAGGAAATGTTTGATTTTACACCCTCCCCTTTTAGTATAAAAGAAGCCTCAATTCTAACTAAGGCAAGGTGGTTGTTCGGGACACAAGTCTGCCATCTTCTCAGTCTGCCGGCTTTTCGAATCAAGTTGCTGTTCTTGCCCCAACAATTCGCCTCAGTTTATTGGCCAGTTGTGTGGTGAACAGTACAAGCTTGGACTTGGTAACAGCAGTGGTCCCTAACAAGTGGTATCAATAATTTCTTTTCTTAGAAGTGGCTTAAGAAGTTCCATTCCTCAACTGTGGCTCCCTGTGTGTCTCTCACAGACTGGCTTGCTTCTTTGTGGTTGGCTTCAGCCTGCAGCAGATTCTTGGAGGGAACCTAGACATTTTACCTCTATTTCTCTTCCCTAGCTCTGGCCTCCTGCCCTTTTAAGGAAGCCTTTGGAGAAAATATTGAAGCCAAGGAGGTGCTGGCTTCCTTTCCTGAAATGGAAGCCAGATGAATGAACAGTCCTTTGTCTGAATATTTTCTACCTAAAAGAGCAGCTACGTTGCTCTTTCCCTTCCCCCTAGTGTGTTTTTCTGCAAAGCAGTATCATCACCTGCATCATTTTTTTGTCTGTGTATAGACTTACTGGTGGCTCAGATGGCAAGGAATCTGCCTGCAATGCAGGAGACCCAGGTTCAATCCCTGGGTCGAAAAGATCCCCTGGAGAAGGGAATGTGGCTGCCCACTCCAGTATTCTTGCCTGGAGAATTCCATGAACAGAGGAGCCTGGCGGGCTACAGTCCATGGGGTTGCAGAGTTGGACGTGACTGAGCAACTAACACACACAGGCATACCTCGGAGATACTGCCAGTTTGGTTCCAGACCACTGCAAAGAGGCTATCACCATAAAGTGAGTCACATAAATTTTTGGTTTTCCAGTGCATATAAAAGTCAGGTTTATATTATACTGTAGTCTATTAAGTATGCAATCAGTTCAGTTCAGTTCAGTCGTTCAGTCGTGTCCGACTCTTTGAGATCCCATGAGTCGAAGTACACCAGGCGTCCCTGTCCATCACCAACTTGGCATTGGCACCCCACTCCACTACTCTTGCCTGGAAAACCCCATGGACGGAGGGGCCTGGTGGGCTGCAGTCCATGGGGTCACTAAGAGTCAGACACGACTGAACGACTTCACTTGCACTGTTTACTTTCATGCATTGGAGCAGGAAATGGTAGCCCACTCCAGTGTTCTTGCCTGGAGAATCCCAGGGACGGGGGAGCCTGGTGGGCTGGCATCTATGGGGTCGCACAGAGTCGGACACGACTGAAGCGACTTAGCAGCAGCAACATGTCCATCAAGTTGGTGATGCCATCCAGCCATCTCATCCTCTGTCATCCCCTCCTCATCCTGCCCCCAGTCCCTCCCAGCATCAGGGTCTTTTCCAGTGAGTCAACTCTTCGCATGAGGTGGCCAAAGTATTGGAGTTTCAGCTTTAGCATCAGTCCTTCCAATGAACACCCAGGACTGATCTCCTTTAGAATGGACTGGTTGGATCTCCTTGCAGTCCAAGGGACTCTCAGGAGTCTTCTCCAACACCACAGTTCAAAAGCATCAATTCTTCGGGTCTCAGCTTTCTTCACAGTCCAACTCTCACATCCATACATGACCACTGGAAAAACCATAGCCTTGACTAGACAGACCTTTGTTAACAAAGTAATGTCTCTGCTTTTGAATATGCTATCTAGGTTGGTCATAACTTTGCTTCCAAGGAGTAAGCGTCTTTTAATTTCATGGCTGCAGTCACCATCTGCAGTGATTTTGGAGCCCCCAAAAATAAAGTCTGACACTGTTTCCACTGTTTGTCCATCTATTTGCCATGAAGTGATGGGACCAGATGCCATGATCTTCGTTTTCTGAATGTTGAGCTTTAAGCCAACTTTTTCACTCTCCTTTCACTTTGATCAAGAGGCTCTTACAGTTCTTCTTCACTTTCTGCCATAAGGGTGGTGTCATCTGCATATCTGAGGTTATTGATATTTCTCCTGGCAATCTTGACTCCAGCTTGTGCTTCCTCCAGTCCAGCGTTTCTCATGATGTACTCTGCATGTAAGTATGCAATAGCGTATGTCTAAAAAATGTACATATCTTAATTTAGAAAAATATTGCTAAAAAATGCTATCATCATCTGACAATACAGGGTTTCCACAAACCTTCAATTTGTAAAAACCATAATATATGCAAAGCACAATAAAGTACAATAAAATGAAGTCTACCTATACATCTTTGTGCCAGAAACAGCCCAGAAATGTGTTAGTGGGTTTGGTTTATCTCACACAGGATTTAATTCCATTTTGAATCTGCATTTAAACTTGGGAGTTTTCACCTAAAAATCCAAATATTTCGATTCTGGGAAGTGACCAAATTGGCAGGCAGTGTTGGGCCTGCGTTTCCCACTGCTTCCCATGGCCTTGTATCTGCTCCATCTGTCAACGGCACTGTTACATTTCTTGTAGATAGAAATTCTCCACACTCAAGTCACTCTAACACACAGTAATACGGAAGAAAGCCCAAGAGGGACGTGTTTAAAGAAAAATGGGAGAGAGCACGTGTCTTTGTGGAAAGCAAGAATATTCCAAAATGTTTAGCATCTCTGTCAAAAATCCATTTTTACCTTCCTCTCTGACCCTTGTGGGTATTTGAGCAGGTGACCCCAGGCCCAGAGTGGGTGATCGTCTGAGGGGGACTTTTGCCATTCCAGGGACTGGTAGTGTTTGTGGGTTCTGTGTGTTATGTACTGAACTGTGACCCCTAGAACTCACACTGAAGCCCTAACATGACTGTATCTGGAGACAGGGTCTATAGGACATAATTAATAGGAAAAGAAGAGAGAGAGTACCGTTTCTTCCCACCAAGTATGGGCACAGAGGCACCATCCATCAGCCAGGAAGAGAGTCTTCACCAGGAACTGAATCTGCTGGCACCTTAATCTTGGACTTCCCGCCTCCAGAACTGTGAGATATAAATGTCTGTTGATTAAGCCCCCTGTCTCTGGTACTCTGTTATGACAGCCCAGCAGATGCTAACACTATGTTTTTCCCAAGAGAAGCATGTGAATCATCACCCTGTCCTGAGCCACAGCTGAGCCGACCTTGAACAGGAGACTTTCCAGACTTGATTTTACATCTCCACGGGTGAGGATTTCCAAGCACGCTGGGTGGTCCTTGCGTCCCTTCCTCCAGACACCAGCCTTTCTCCATGATGCCGCATCCTTCGCGTCCGTCATGCTTTGCACACCTGTTGTCATACATCTGCTTCTCATTTAACGTGCTGACTTCAGGGAAAAGACAGATAGTTTCAGATGGGTGGTTCGAGGTGTAAATGGTATCTCCTGCCTCCCTGTTATGGAGAAGGCAATGGCACCCCACTCCAGTACTCTTGCCTGGAAAATCCCATGGACGGAGGAGCCTTGTGGGCTGTAGTCCATGGGGTCGCGAAGAATCAGACACAACTGAAGCGACTTAGCAGCAGCAGCAGCCTCCCTGTTAACTGATGAATCCTCTTGTCTGTCTAAAATTTCATGATGGAACCAAAACAGCCAGACTCCAAGGAGAGATTTCACAGTATTGCACAGCAGGCACTCTTATTCATCCTTTCTGTTAATGAAGATAATAACAAAACATTTGCTGTTCACTGAGTGCTCCTATGTTTCAGTCTAGGGCAAAATATTTTAAAGTACTCTGTCATTTAATTCTATTATAGTAAGTATCCTCTAGGAAATAGGTACCATTAACCCCCATTTATATTATTGTCAGAATTAAGGGTTTAAAAAAAATTTTTTTTTTTAAATTTTTGGCTGTGCTGGGTCTTTGTTGCTGGGCACAGGCTTTCTCTAGTTGGGGTGAGCAAGGGTTACTCTTCATTGCAGCTCAAGGGATTCTCATCACAGTGGCTTCTGTTATGGAGTACCAGCTCCAGGCATGTGGGTTTAGTAGTTGTAGCCCACAGGCTTAGTTGCCTCACGGCATGTGAAATCTTACCAGACTAGGTATCGAACCTGTGTCCCCTGCATTAACAGGCAAATTCTTAACCACTGGACCATCAGGGAAGTCCTGGAATCAAGTTTGTGATAAGGTTGGGCAACAGAGTTCAGTGTCTAAAGAACAGATTCCACTGCTTATTTATTTGGTTTCTCAGCAAATAGTTACTGAGCCTCTACCATTAGTATATGCCAAGCAGATCTATTTAGTGTGTTGAAAAAACTAGAGGGGCCCTGCTTGGGCAGCTCAAAGGAGAATCTTGGGACAAGACTAGAGTCTTCCAAGAAACAGCTTGCATATTTACTCTGAGTCAAAGCTTCAATTACCTGGGTGACATTCAAGTTTACCTTTACGAGAGTGTTCTGAGGAGCAGAGTCTGAAACATGCTTGCCCAAGTTTGTCTTGGCTCTTACACTTTTCCAGCTGTGTGGCCTTAGGCAGGGCTCTGCACCTCTTTGAGCCTCAATTTACTTAACTAAAATGTGGGTCACAATGATGTTTACATGATTCATTGTGAGGATTTAAGTAAGTAAAAACATGAACTCCATGGACTCAGGAAGTACTTAAAAAACGTTAGCTTTTATTGTTAGCTTGCAAAGGCCTTAGAAAAAGTATAACAAAACACCAATTACCTATCAGTTTTGGAAAACTGTAGTTCTCTGATGACTATCTGATACAGTTGAATTATGGACTGTAGCCTGCCAGGCTCCTCTGTCCATGGATTTCTCCAGGCCAGAATACTGGAGTGGGTAGCCGTTAGCTTCTCCAAGGGATCTTCCCAGCCCAGGGATTAACCCCAGGTCTCCCACATTGCAGGTGAATTCTTTACTGTTTGAGCCACCAGGGAAGCCCAAGAATACTGGAGTGGGTAGCCTATCCCTTCTCCCAGGGATCAAACTGGGGTCTCCTGCATTGCATGCGGATTCTTTACCATCTGAGCTACCAGGGAAGCCCATAAAAAAACACCCATCATGTATCAAGTTTTGAAAACTGTAGTTCTCTGATGACTCTGAGATAATTCAGTTTATCTAACTGTTTGACTTGTACTGAATTGTTAGTCCTTAGTTATTTGGGCTTTAGGAAATTGCTACCACAGATGACTCAGGCTTACAAAGTGCTGGATCACAGACCATGTCTTCCCAGCCATAATTAAGTCATAGGAGTAAGTGTGAGCTGAACCAGTGCCCAGTGTGTGATTATGGACTGTGTGCCATCCATCTGAAGATGGTCTTCCCCTCTGTCTTCAGAGAAGGACATGTGTGTACCTCTCACATGTGTGTACCTCACATGTTGGCCTGATTCCACGAGTGTGAGGCTGCCATTTTATTTATTTGTTTTTAATATTTATTTATTTATTCGGCTGTGCTGGGTCTTAGATGTGGCATGTGGGATCTAGTTCTCCCACCAGGAACTGAACCCAGGCCCCCTGCACTGGGAGGGCAGAGTCTTAGCCACTAGACTACAAGAGAAGTCCTATGGCTCCCATTTTAAGTCGAACTGTTTTGTAAACTCCATAAATGCTACGAAAACAAGCTACATTTATAAGTGTAAATAGTTATATGTGATTATAGATACATGTACAGCAATAAATACTTTTCCTTCAGACCCTACACTGTGCTTGGCACTGTAATGAATTGTGACCCTCTTACAGGAACACCACGGCCCCAGGCATTTGAGATCCACAAATCTGGAGGCCTGCAGGCTTCATCCCAGTATGGTTGCAGGTCATGAGCTGGTGTTTATGGAGCATCTGTTACATGCTAGACATCATCAGGGAGCCTTTACAAGCTCAGTCTCATTGAATCCCATCTGTCAGCTCTCAGAAGCTGGAGCTATGACAATCTCCATTTTACAGATGAGGTAAAAGGTGAGGCTTACTCAGTTACTAAGTGGTAGAGCCAGGATCTGAAACACTGGTTTGGGTGTATGTCAGTGTACATCCAAATTCATACTGGTGTACTGGTGTGCATTGGTTATGGAGTGAATGTGTGTCCCCCTCAAAATAGATTTAAGAAAGAAATCCTGGGAAAAGTAGAAATGTATCCTTTAAAACTCCATTGGCCACAGTCATGAAAACTGCCCAGAGAGGAGAGGACCAGGACTATGTCAGGCAAGCCTGGTCACCACGTGGACTTCCCTGACTTGTGTGTATCTGGCCCCAAGGAGATGATACAAGACACAAGGCCAGGGCCCTGAAGCTAAGCAAGAGGCCATTAGAAACTGGAAGGTGTGGGGCAACATTGAGGATGGTGGTGTCCCCACCCGTCTGCCCCTCCAGACAGAGCCCAGCGTGTCTCTTTTGTTTTGCTCCTTTTCCCTGTTCTCTCTTCCTCCCCCGCTACATACCTCTGTGACTTGTTCAAATTTCCCCTTTCCACTCCCCGCTGATTCCTAGAATGTCGACATTCACTCTTGCCATCTTCTGCAGGCAGGAATCCCTCAGAAGAAATGGAGTAGCCATCATGGTCAACAAAAGAGTCCGAAATGCAGTACTTGGATGCAATCTCAAAAACGACAGAATGATCTCTGTTCATTTCCAAGACAAACCATTCAGTATCACGGTAATCCAAGTCTATGCCCCAACCAGTAACACTGAAGAAGCTGAAGTTGAATGGTTCTATGAAGACCTACAAGACCTTTTAGAACTAACACCCAAAAAAGATGTCCTTTTCATTATAGGGGACTGGAATGCAAAAGTAGGAAGTCAAGAAACACCTGGAGTAACAGGCAAATTTGGCCTTGGAATACGGAATGAAGGAGGGCAAAGACTAATAGAGTTTTGCCAGGATAATGCACAGGTCATAGCAAATACCCTCCTCCAACAACACAAGAGAAGACTCTACACATGGACATCACCAGATGGTCAACACCGAAATCAGATTTGATTATATTCTCTGCAGCAAAAGATGGAGAAACTCTATACAGTCAACAAAAACAAGACCAGGAGCTGACTGTGGCTCAGATCATGAATTCCTTATTACCAAATTCAGACTTGAATTGAAGAAAGCAGGGAAAACCGCTAGACCATTCAGGTATGACCTAAATCAAATCCCTTATGATTATACAGTGGAAGTGAGAAATAGATTTAAGGGCCTAGATCTGATAGATAGAGTGCCTGATGAACTATGGAATGAGGTTCGTGACATTGTACAGGAGACAGGGATCAAGACCATCCCCATGGAAAAGAAATGCAAAAAAGCAAAATGGCTGTCTGGGGAAGCCTTACAACTAGCTGTGACAAGAAGAGAAGCGAAAAGCCAAGGAGAAAAGGAAAGATATAACCATCTGAATGCAGAGTTCCAAAGAATAGCAAGAAAAGATAAGAAAGCCTTCTTCAGTGATCAATGCAAAGAAATAGAGGAAAACAACAGAATGGGAAAGACTAGAGATCTCTTCAAGAAAATTAGAGATATCAAGAGAACATTTCATGCAAAGATGGGCTTGATAAAGGACAGAAATGGTATGGACCTAACAGAAGCAGAAGATATTAAGAAGAGATGGCAAGAATACACAGAAGAACTGTACAAAAAAGATCTTCATGACCAAGATAATCACGGTGTGATCACTCATCTAGAACCAGACATCTTGGAATGTGAAGTCAAGTGCGCCTTAGAAAGCATCACTACGAACAAAGCTAGTGGAGGTGATGGAATTCCAGTAGAGTTATTTCAAATCCTGAAAGATGATGCTGTGAAAGTGCTCCACTCAATATGCCAGCACATTTGGAAAACTCAGCAATGGCCACAGGACTGGAAAAGGTCAGTTTTCATTCCAATCCCAAAGAAAGGCAATGCCAAAGAATGTTCAAACTACCGCACAATTGCACTCATCTCACACGCTAGTAAAGTAACGCTCAAAATTCTCCAAGCTAGGCTTCAGCAATACATGAACCCTGAACTTGCTGATGTTCAAGCTGGTTTTAGAAAAGGCACAGGAACCAGAGATCAAATTGCCAACATCCACTGGATCATCGAAAAAGCAAGAGAGTTCCAGAAAAACATCTATTTCTGCTTTATTGATTATGCCAAAGCCTTTGACTGTGTGGATCACAATAAACTGTGGAAGATTCTGAAAGAGATGGGAATACCAGACCACCTAACCTGCCTTTTGAAAAATCTGTATGCAGATCAGGAAGCAACAGGTAGAACTGGACATGGAACAACAGGCTGGTTCTAAATAGGAAAAGGAGTACATCAAGGCTGTATATTGTCACCCTGCTTATTTAACTTATATGCAGAGTACATCATGAGAAACTCTGGACTGGAAGAAACACAAACTGGAATCAAGATTGCCAGGAGAAATATCAATAACCTCAGATATGCAGATGACACCACCCTTATGGCAGAAAGTGAAGAGGAACTAAAAAGCCTCTTGATGAAAGTAAAAGAGGAGAGTGAAAAAGTTGGCTTAAAGCTCAACATTCAGAAAACGAAGATCATGGCATCCGGTCCCATCACTCCATGGGAAATAGATGGACAAACAGTGGAAACAGTGTCAGACTTTATTTTTGGGGGCTCCAAAATCACTGCAGATGGTGATTGCAGCCATGAAATTAAAAGACGCTTACTTCTTGGAAGAAAAGTTATGACCAACCTAGCTAGCATATTGAAAAGCAGAGATATTACTTTGCCGACTAAGGTCCATCTAGTCGAGGCTATGATTTTTCCAGTAGTCATGTATGGATGTGAGAGTTGGACTGTGAAGAAGGCTGAGCGCCGAAGAATTGATGCTTTTGAACTATGGTGTTGGAGAAGACTCTTGAGAGTCCCTTGGACTGCAAGGAGATCCAACCAGTCCATTCTGCAGGAGATCAGCCCTGGGATTTCTTTGGAAGGACTGATGCTAAAGCTGAAACTCCAGTACTTTGGCCACCTCATGCAAAGAGTTGACTCATTGGAAAAGACTTTGATGCTGGAAGGGATTGGGGGCAGGAGAAGAAGGGGACGACCGAAGATGAGATGGCTGGATGGCTTCACTGACTCAATGGACGCGAGTCTGAGTGAACTCCGGGAGTTGGTGATGGACAGGGAGGCCTGGTGTGCTGCGATTCATGGGGTTGCAAAGAGTCAGACACGACTGAGCGACTGAACTGAACTCCTGGCTGAGGCTGAGAGAATGGCAGGCTGGCTTGTGCTCAGCTTGAGTGCCAGTGCTCTGGACTGCCCCACACCTTGGTTCTGGTTCCCTCCAAGAGCCTGGCTTTCCTGACCAGCAGCCCAAGATTGTAAGGGGAAAATGCAGCACATGTGGTCCTGCCTTGCTTGAAGCCCCACCACGAGGCTGCCCTGAAATCTGGTGTCTTCCCTTAAAGATACCTCCCACTACGCAGGGGTGGTCCCCAGAAGCCAGGGGGTGGGCAGCCCAGCGTCTTGTTCTGCCTGTGTGCTCACAAGAAAAAATGGATGTTGGTTGTAGCGGGGGAAGTGGAATGTCAGCGAAAATGGAGAGTGAAGCGAGAATGAAGTGGATGGAAAGAAGGAAGCCAGTGGGAGGTGCTAGGCCTGAAGGTGCCAGTGCTGAAGGACTCAGGGTCATCTGGTGGTTAGTCACTGATTTTATGGAGCTCTTACTACTCACCAACAGGCACACAAGCCTCACCAGATCCTCTACCTGCTCAGAGCTCCCTACCTGCCTACACCTCCCTCCTCCAAGCTCCACAGGGACACCAAAGACTGACAGTGCAGTTCACCTCCTGTTCATGGTGCCTGCAGAGCAGAGCCCAATAAATAGATATTTGCTGATCAAATTAACAAATGAAGAAATAAGCAGTTGATAACCAAGATGCACCAAACAAGTAATTTTGTCAGTCTTCATCTTCCAGCCTCTAAAATTGGAGTTAGAACTAAGATACCTGAGTTCCAGCCTCACCCCAGCTCTGTACCTACTGATTGTGTGTGTCTTTGGGCAGGTCATTGAACCTCTGCACGTGTGTTTTGTTGTTGCTGTTTTGTTGCTAAGTTGGCTAAGTTGTGTCCAACTCTTTGGCTACCCCATGGACTGTAGCCCTCCAGGCTCCTCTGTCTGTGGGATTTCCCAGGCAAGAATATTGGAGTGGGTTCCTATTTTCTCTTCTGGGGAATCTTTCCAACCCAGGGATCGAACCCAGGTTCCCTGCATTGCAGCAGGTTCTTTACCATCTGAGCCACCAGGGAAGCCCTGCACCTCTGTTTACTGATCTTATAAAACAGGGATAATAAAACCTCCTTTGTTTCAAAGAGGAACCGATTTAATAATTACAAAGCGTTTAGAACAGAGCCTGGCATATACATTGTACTGTGTAAGTAAAACAGTAAATTTCCAGGGTCCCCTCCACCTAGGGACTTTCTCAGGTCGGGGGAAGTGGTAGAACAGAAGCTGGGAGAATGGCCAAGTACGTGGGTAGCCTCTGTAGCACTCACACATGCGCACTGAAGGTGCAGGGCTGTTCTGGCCTACAGTGCCTACTGTAGTGGGTAGCCTGTTCCTTCTCCAGTGGACTCAGGAACCGGGGTTCCCTGCACTGCAGGGGGATTCTTGATCAGCTGAACTACCAGGGAAGCCCACAGCGCCTCGCAGGACCCTTCTAACCCAGGGCGTGGCTTAGCCGAGGGAGGACTACATTGCCCACAGTGCATCCCGCGGGGCTTCAGTTCAGTTTAGCCGTGACCGACTCTGCGACTCCGTGGACCGCAGCCCGCCAGGCTTCCTGAGCTGAGCGGGTCCCACCTCGAGGAGCAGGGTCGCTTCATAGTTCGTTCCTTTGCGTGAAAGTCGGTTCAGCCAATAGTGAAAGGGCTGCGTTACCGAAAATGCCTCCCTTTGGCCCGCCCTCCAAGACCCATTCCCATTCAATAGTGGGCTTGAACGAGCAAGGACTACGTTACCCAGAATGCTTCCCTTGGGCAGCCCTCGCGGCCTTGCTCTCCAGCTCCACGCGCGGCTCAGCCAATGGTCGCTTCCGAGCGTCTGGGTCTGTGATGCACGGATACTGGTCCTAGTTTCTGGACCGCCTAGACCTCTGTACCCACTGTCCCACTCCGGTTCCACCCCGAAGCACCGGCTCGCCGCGAGCTCCCCACGAGTCGCAGCGCTGTCGGTGAGTGCGGACGCAGGGTCCCCGCTCGAGCTTCTGTCCGCGGCGCTTGATGGAGCGTGGTTCGTGTTCGGCCTCGCTCCTAGCTGTCCCTCTTGCTGAAGGGACGAGACGGGAAAGCGGGTCGGCCAGGGAGTCCTGACCCTGTCAAGACACTGGAGGGAGAGGGGCTGTGGTGGGGCTCGTGGAGCCCGAAATCCGGGTTCAGGTTGGGATAGAATCTAAGCCCTCTTGGACAGGGAGGTCCCAGATTCTCATTACGTTTTCAAGGGACCTCGTCCAAAAATGGCAAACTGTGAAAATGAAAACCCAGTGTCTCTCGAATTCTGACCGCGTTCCAGGCTCTGTGTTAAAGTAAACCCTTTTAAAACATCCTGTTTAGTCCTCTCAGCAACCTCCTCTTTCACTTGAAGAACTGAGGCCCGGAGATTAAGAAATTCTCCTGGGAATTATGGGGTTAGTAGTGAAGACAGGTTGATCTACTTTAACTGTTTCTTTTGCCAATAAGGGAGAGTTGGCCTTGGGGCCAGGGCAGGGGCTTATGGGCGCAGACGCTTATCCAGCCTCTGTGCTGCACCCCATATGAATTTAACTGTCTCTCCACAGAGCCCTGAAAACATCTTTCCCAGTGTCTGGCCAGAGGTACAGGGAGAGACAGGCGTTATCTCCAGGCTGGAGAAAGGGCAAGGGCCGCCAGGAGCAATGGCGACCTCTCCCGGCCCCCAGCCTCTGGCCCCCGTGGAGCAGGAGGAGGGTGACATCCTCGTCGTGAAGGTGGAGGATGACTACTGCTGGGAAGAGGAGCCCTCCCTGGAGGCGGAAGACCCCAGCCCTGAAACCTTCCGCCAGCTCTTCCGGCTGTTCTGCTACCAGGAGGTGGCGGGGCCTCGGGAGGCCCTGAGCCGCCTCTGGGAGCTCTGCTGCCGCTGGCTGCGGCCCGAGCTTCGCACCAAGGAGCAGATCCTGGAGCTGCTGGTGCTGGAGCAGTTCCTGACGGTGCTCCCGGGGGAGATCCAGGCCCGGGTGCGGGAGCAGCAGCCAGAGAGTGGTGAGGAGGCCGTGGTCCTCGTGGAAGGGCTGCAGCGGGAGCCCAGGAAGCAGAGGCTGCGGGTGAGGTGGGGGGCATTTGGGCCCTGAGGTCTGCATTTGGAGGTTCCATGGGCTCTGGGCTGACACTGAAGACGGTAGCTGCAGTTCCCCAGCCTTGGCTAGTGTGTGTGCATCTATTGTTTAACCACTGTAGTCCCCGTCACCCTTTCTGAGCTATATGGTTTGGTTCGTTAACCCCATCCCAACATACACAGGTTTTGATGGGAGAGAGGCTGGAGGCCTTTTAAGGCTGGACCTTGAGAGTTGAAAAGATTCCCAAAGAGGGAGGAGCCCTGGGAAGAAAGACCAGGTGCTGATGGGTGCCCTGGTTGGAGCCCCAGTCTCTCCAGGGCCATACCATTCAATACAGTAGCTGCCATGTGTGGTTTTTCTTATAGTTAAACAAAATATAAAATAAATTTATAGGTTGTACTTTACCACCTTCCAGAGGCTCAGTCGTCACATGTGGCCAAGTGCTTGCTGGACAAGGATAGCACAGATATGGGACACTTCCATCATCATGGAACGTTCTCCAGAAAGCACCACTCTTGAGCACTCTCCTCCTTCTCAGCAAATTTGGGGACTATTGGGGAGTCTCTTACAAATCTCTTCTGCTTGGGTCAGATTGGTTCCTTCTGACTAGATACTTGGCAAACTGCAGGTCACCTTTCTTCCCTTGGCAGTGCCATTGGCTGCACACTGCTGTTCTTTTGCATCTGTCAAAAGAGATCAGCACCCACCTCGCCGCCAAAAAAATACCCTGACCACAAGGTGAGTCGAATGCAGTAAGCAAATCCTGCCTTGAGATGGCCAACAGGAATCCAGGAGCCCTTCTCGGACCCCCACCAGCCTGGGCGCTTGGGGTCCCTGGCACGGGCTTTCCTCTGCCACTGTGCACCGTCACCTCCGGGTGACAGAGCTGTGAAATGTTAAGCCTGGGACAGGGTCCCTGGCGCTGGTTTCACAGTTCCCCAGGGACGTCTCTTGTCCTTGGTACGGGTACGGAGGTCAGTGCACTCTGAGACCCAAGTTCGTCTGATTCACCTTCCCTGGAATTAGGAGGTAGATGGTTCCAGAGGGCCTGGAGATGACCTTAAGAAGTGGAACAAGTGCAGTAACCCAGACTTCCAAGAGGAAAGCTGATTCGGGGCCTTCCTGGCTCAGTCCTTTCAGGAACACTCACGGAAGGGAGGAAGGGTGAGAGTGTGATATGGTGTGATGGAGCGAGATGCAGTTTCAGGAGTGGAGCAGGCCTCCCCTTCCCCAGCTTGGAAGCCTGACCTCTTCCCGGGTCACTGGCTTTCTCCCTGGGGGCTAGCTGAAGGGCAGCACGTGGATGGTTGCAGAGGCCGTCAGACTGAACAAGGCGGGGACCAGGGTGCCCACGATGAAGGGTGGGGCACCTGTGGACACCCCTGGCCTCCTGGGAGCTGGCAGGCAGATGTCTGTCTGTTGTAGGATCCAGAGTTGCTCCCTAATGACATGCTGTCCCATGGGACAGAGGAGTGGTTCTCGAAACACCAGGTGGAAGCCCAGCCAGAGGAGCTGTCCCCGGGGGAAGGGGCTCAGCACTCCAGCCAGCCACCCCCAGCCCAGCTGAGCCACAGGCCAAGAGGAGGCCCCTCGCTCTGGTCAAACAGGGGTGAGTAGCTGCCCCTCTCGAGGAAAGCGGAGCCCTGCACCCAGGAAGGGAAAGGGGAAGGACTGTGGCTGGTCAGACCTGCGTGCCTGTGGGGTGGGCAGGCTCCCTGCAGGTGAGTGTCCATGAGGGGTGGCTGGACCTGTCCCGCCTTCGCTGCTGTGGCCACGGGTGGGTGACTCTGTACTCTCTCCCCAGGCTCCGCAGCTTCACGGCATCAGGAGACAGCAGCCCTGGCCACATCCTTCCTTTCAGCCTGGTCCCAGGTGAACAATTTCCCACTCTGCAGCATCCCCATGCATCCCATGCCCTTGTTACAGGCACCCTTCTCAAGTGGTCAGGTCTGTGGGTTTTCGAGGCGGACCCTCACCCCCTGGGAAGTCTTACCTGCTCTCAGATGCCACCTGAGTATCAGGTGTGTGCTGGAGGATTCTGCGGTCCCAGTGGTAAGCTCGGGCAACCGCTTCAAACCAGCTGTATGTTAAAATCTCCTAGGATCAGGGTAAAATTAGAGAATTTTCCCCCAGACCTGGCCTGGAATCCTAATCTCCTTTGTTTGTTTCAATAACAGCTCTGTTGAGGTATAATTCACATACCATGCAATTCACCAATTTAAAGTATACAGTGTTTAGTATATTTACACAATCAAATTTTAGAGCATTTTAATCACCTCCCCAAAATACCCGCCTACCCATTAGCAGTCACTCCCCATTTCTCTCTCTTAGCCCCTGGCAGCCCCAAGTCTTTCTGTCTCTGTGCATTTACCTCTTCTGGATATTGTTTGCTTGGGTGTTAATTGTGCTCCCAGGTAACTCTGGTGCTAGGCTTGGGTACCACTCGCCTAGAGGCATCCTGAAGTCCCCAGGTCACCCCATTTGGGTCTTGGAGCTGGCTTGAGCTGAGGCAGGGCAGGCTAACTTGTGAACCCAAAAAGTGTCAGCTCCAGTGGGTGAGATCTCAGCAGACGCAGCTGCTCCCCGCAGCACGTCTGTTCATGGTCCCTGGGCCTGCGGCACTGGCACGGAGCTTAGTGGTGACAGTGTCCTGAAAAGCAGGGTCCAGCTGTGCCTGAGTGAGCTTTGGAGGAGGGGGTGGATAACAGCATGTGGAAAGGGAAAGGGTGGGAAGGGAAAAAGGCAGGGGAAGCAGGACCTTCTGTCATCACACGAGAGGAGGGGATGGGCGAGCCCGCCAGGCTGGCCCCGCCTGCAGGGGCAGGGGCATTGGCTCAGAGAGCTAAGTTCCCACAGGTGCCGGTGACCTTGGAGGACGTGGCTGTGTACCTGTCCCAGGAGGAGTGGGGCTGCCTGGACCTGGCTCAGCAGGACCACAGCTGCGACGTGCTGCTGGAGGATACAGGTGCCGTGGAGAGGCGCTGTCAGACGCCGCGCTGTGTCCCAGAGTGGGCGAGTCTCTGGGAGGGTGCCGCTTCCTTCGGGCTCATTGAGGGTGTGTGTTGGTCTCCAGGACCCGAGGCCCCTGGCCACCTCCCTGTTCAGGACTTTCCCTGGCTCCCACCACCTTTAGGAGCTGCTCTGACAGCTCTCAAACTTTAGTGGCCTGAAGAATCCCTGGGGAGGATGTGAACAGTAGGGACTCGTGCACCTTGTGCCCAGGGAATGGCTGCGTGAGTCAGGGCTGCTCCCTGGTGAGTCTGCTAAGCAGCAGCTGCATGCAGCCTGCACCGCCAGGGCCACCAGGTGTCCTGCTGGCACCCTGCCTGCATTGAGGGCAGTGTGGCGCTTGTCCCGTCTCAGGCAGGTGCCCAGAGCTGTCCTGGGGGCCTTCTTTTCCTCCTCCACCACGCAGTTGTCCAGTGTCAGTTCAGCCTCTGTGCCACCTTTGGCCCCTGTGGGCCAGGCTCTGGCTGTCCACGGCCTCTCCTGCTCACCCCATGCTGTCCCTTCTCAGTGTACCCTGCTGCTCTTGACACTTGTTCTCTTCCTGAGATGTTTTCTAAAGGAGTTGAGACCCTGCCTAGTATCAGTTGCAGTTCTCCAGAGCGAAAGAACTATTAGGCTGCGTGTGTATGGAGAGATTTAAGGAATTGGCTCTCATGATTGTGGTGGCTGGCAAGTCTGAAATTGGTACAGCAAGCCAGCTGGCTGGAAACCCAGGCAGGACTTCTAGGCTGCCGTCTGGAGGCAGAATTTCTTCTCCAGGAAGTCTCAAGTTTTGCTCTTAAGGCCTTCAGCTGATTTGGTGAGGCCCACCCTCAGCGTGGAGGGTAATCTGCTCTATTTGTAGTCATCTTGATTGTAGATATTAATTATGTCTACAAAATAATCTCCACAGCAACATCTAGACCGGAATTTAGGGAATTCTCTGGTGGCTAATGTGGTCAGGGCTCTGTCCTTTCACTGCCAAGAGTGTAAATTCAGTCCCTGGTTGAGGAACTAAAATCCTGCAAGCCACATGGCCAGGAAAAAAAAAAGCTTGCTATATAACCAGACCGTGACACCACAGCCTGGCTGGGTTGGCACAGAAAATTAATGATCACATACTTTCATTTATATTCTCACTTTTTCCAAACTAAGTGTGTACACAACAAGTAGGGATGAAATTTGTCCATCGCCGAGAACACTGGCTTGCTGAGTGTGCAGCTTGCTGCCTCACCTCTCTGTGCCCTCTGTGCTGGGTCTGCCTCCTGCGTGTGTTGTAACTCTTGGCCATTTCCCCTTGGTTATGGTGAGACTCTGACACCTCGGGGCACCTGGTTTCCCTCCCAGAGCCAGGGAGAGCTGTGGGCCCTGTTTCCTCGCTCACTTCCTCCTCTCTGAGCAGCCAGTCTGCACAGAAGCAGAGCACCTCCCTCTCTGAGTTTCAAGGCATTGAGCTTGTCCACAGGTCCTCCTGACACCCCTTTGCCCTCACGAGGAGGAGGTTGCTGTAGTCCTGTGTTCCGTCCCGGCCACACCCACATCCTCTCTTCTCTTTCCCCACGAGCAGGACTCCCCACGCCGGGGCCCTATCTGACCGCCCTGCAGGGGCAAGGAGAAGGCCTGCGGGACCCAGCTCGAGCAGCCTCAGGGCCAAGGGAGGTCTCTGGTGGAGCCAGTTCAGGTAAGGCGTCTGCAAGGAGATGGCATCCCAGATGAAAATCCCCCTTCTCCTGGGCTGAGACCTTGGTGACTGTGTCTGTGGGCTTCAAGCTCAAAGGCTTAGAGCAAGTGTTGGCAGGCTTTTTCCAAAAAGGGCCAGAAGTGAACAGGTTTTAGGGACCATGCAGTCTCCCTTGCCATCGATGCCTCAGCTCCACTGTCCTGGTGCAAAAGCAGCCACAGATGGTACAAAAAGACACGGGCGTGTGTGTGAAACTTCGCTTGCAAAGACAGACTGAGCCCCGCCTGAAGGGAAGGCGAGGGGAGACGGGCTTTAGGGGCTCGAGAGGCACGCCCTCAGGGTCACAGGAGAGAGTCCTGCCAGCTCAGCTAGGACAGTGTGTTGCGTGCAGGTGCGACGGGGAGCCTGGTCCCAAGGAAGACATGAGGGGCCGAGAGTCGCCCGGCCAGCAGAGCTCACTCTCTGGGGCCTGCACTGTGGGTGGAATTGCACAGTCATGTGGTCACTCGGTGTGACCATCTGAGGAGCTACCAGACTCAGTTCTCTGTAAAAGCTCTCCCCAAAGGCCAGGGCGGTGATGCTGTCACGTCTCAGTTGTACAGACAAGGTGAACGTGAGCTCGAGCCCACGCTTGGCTTCCCCGATGAGGCAGTGTGGGAACAGGAGGGGCCCAGGTCGGGGTGGGGGGGTCGGCTGTCTCTCGGAGGGCCTATCCCTCCCCTGCTGAATCATGGGCTTCCGCGTCCTCAAGTGTGGATGGGACCGTCACAGCCCCACCTCACAGGCCTTGACGAGTTGCTGTGTGCTTCTGAGTGTCTGCCCGTGATTTTAGTTCCTGGAATCAAGCTGAGTGATGTGCGCCCAAGGAGGGTGTGGAGGGGGCACTTGAAGACACCACTCTGCATCATCCACCTCACATGGGCCGCCCGGCCCCTGCCCGCCTTCTCCGAGCGTCCCTGCCCCCCTCTGCTCCCGGTGGAGCCCTCAGCTGCTGTGCTCTCTCTGTCTCAGAGCATGGGAGCTGTTTGGAGGATGGTGAGGACGCTGGGGAGGACGCGTCACTGAGCACAGCGTGGGCCCAGGCGCTCCCAGATCTGGGTCCGGGGCCCGGCCAGGCCAAACCCCAGAGGCCTCAGGACAGAGCGGGACCCCTTGGGGTCCGGAAGCCACACACGTGCCCCGAGTGTGGCAAGGCCTTCCGCAAGACGTCGCACCTGACCAAGCACCAGCGCACGCACACGGGCGAGCGGCCCTACCAGTGCCAGCTGTGCGGGAAGCGCTTTGGCGACCGGTCCAACTGCAGCACTCATCAGCGGGTGCACACAGGCGAGAAGCCCTACGCCTGCGCTGAGTGCGGCAAGCGCTTCAGCCAGAGCTCCAGCCTGGTCATCCACCGCAGGACGCACACGGGCGAGCGGCCCTACCAGTGCCAGCTGTGCGGGAAGCGCTTCAACAACAGCTCGCACTTCAGCGCACACCGCAGGACGCACACGGGCGAGAAGCCCCACACCTGCCCGGCCTGTGGCAGGGGCTTCCGCCGGGGCACCGACCTCCGCAAACACCAGCGCACACATGGCGGGGAGCAGCCGCTGCGCAGACCCCCAGGGCTCCAGGACGTGCCCGGGCCATGGGCCTGATCATTCGGGGAGCTGCAGGGTCGTTTCATTCCTGGAGTCAGCTCCCCCGTCTCCGGGCGTCTTCAGACTGTTCCTGTGGGCCCAGTGTGAGCAGGAAGCCGGGCCCTGCAGGTGGATCAGGGTCCGGGGCTACCACGAAGAGCGCACACGGGGGAGCACTTAAGGGCAGCGGGAATTCTCAGGTCAGGGGCCAGAGCCTGAAGTCAAGGTGCCTGTGGGCTGCTCCTTCAGGAGGCTCGGGTGGGGTCCACCCCACGCTCTCCTCCAGGCTTGTGGCCACAGGGCTCTGCCACCACCTGCCCAGCTCCTTCTGCGTGTCTCCACATGTGCTCCCATCTTGTAAGGACGCCGTCATTGGATTTAGGGCACACTCAGTCCGGAACGACCTCGTCTTAGCTCATTACATCCGCAAGGACCTGTTTCCAAGTGGAGTCCCCGCTGAGGCTCTGACTGTTGACTTGGGGGACACCCTTCAGCCCATTTTGGGGGAAGCCTTGGTGGCTGCAGCTGTTTGCAGCTTTACGTGTCCCTGTCCTCCCAGGGTTGCTCTTTTCTTCCTGCAACCTCGCCACGCTTGCCAGGTGTAGCCTGTGGGGGTTCTCCAGCATCACAGTGGTTGGGGGTTCCGCTCGAAGATCCATGGCTGTTCTGTTGGATGGACGGCTGTTCTGTTGGATGGACGGCTGGTGCAGGAATGCTTCCCTGAGACCCTTCCTTCTAACCTCCCCCACCTGCCGGGAAGTCTGGGGATTTCCCCAGGAGGTGCCAGGGCTGGTGCCATTGTTCCAGCCCAGGTGGCCATGTCCCAGGATACAGGCTGGCCTTGGTTGCCCCACTTTGTCTTTCTGATGTGGTCATGCCTCTGACCGGTTCCAATCTGTGGCCTCACGCATGGCCGAGTGGCGCAATAAGAGGCCTTGTTTGCTGTCGTCACGAGTGAAGTGGTGGGGCAGCTCTGAAATCACTGGGTTTCAGGATGTTCCAGCCGATCACTAGACATACTGTAATTTTTCCACACACCCCACACACCCGGGGGTGTGAGCTGCTCTGCTCTGTTCCCTTAATAAACAGCGTCTGTCAGTCGTCCTGGGACCTGTGCTCTCTCCTACGTGTTCTCTGGAGACGGGCCACCCAGTTGAGGGATGGGTTCTCCCTTCTGGGCCAGCTTGTGGGACACATAGTGTCCACCCAGATCCAGCCACGTCATTGTCGCCAACGGCCCGCCCACCTGCCCCTCACAGACTCGTTTCTCATATCCCGTCTGCTGCTGGAGGTAGCTGCCCTCTGCCAGGCCTGAGAGCTGGGCCAATCCAGTGCCTGTTCCCTAACATTCTCTGTCCTGTAACAGGACTTCCCATTCTCCCGTTCTAGATGGAAACAGACCTGAGAGCTTGAAGCACCTTGTCCAAGGGGCAGGACCCACTCTCAACCCTCACCCTCCCGGCCTGCTGCTTCAACAGTTAGCAGAGTTGAACTTGGGACAAAGATTTTGTTTTCTGTCACTGTTAGGGAAACATCTTGAGTGAACTTACTGCCATTGAAAAGGGTAGAGAGAGTAGGGGAAATGGAATCTTAAAAACGGCCATTGCAGGACTTCCCTGAAGTCTAGTGGTTAAGACTGCATGCTTTCACTGCAGGGGGCACAGGTTTGATCCCTGGTTGGGGAACCAAGATTCTGCTTGCTGCACAGTCTGGCCTTCTGCCTCCACCACCACCCCCTACCCCTGCCCCAATAGTTTTTGCTCTTGAGAGCTAGTGACTAGTGGGGGCTATGTGCCCAGTGCCTGAGCTCTGACCATGCTGTGTGTGCCTTGGAGTGGAGGGCGGGGGCCTCCACAGTGAGGAGAGGGCCTGGGGGCTCCCAGTGATGGTAGTCTGGCTCCAGTCCCTGCAGGACAGGCTCCCCGAGGCCTCGTGTGGCCTTAGAAGCCAGCTCACATCTGGCTTGTAATGAAAATTCTCCTTGTCAAGAATGGGGCTGCCGGTGAGGCCCCCGTGGCAAAATCAAGTGGAGTCTGTGGCCCCGATCTTGGCTGCCTGTGGCTGGTCAGGGCCTGCTCTATCTTGTGTGGGGCTGGATGGGAAGGGGGCCCTTGCCCACCTTCCCCAGGGCCTGGCAGCCAGTGGTGACCCCAGCTGAACACTGGAACACATCCCCAGGGGCCAAGGACTGTGCTGGGCTGCCTGAACCCTTGGCCCAGGGGGTCCAAGCCGACTGCTCTGCTCTTCCCATGGGCCAGACAGGGCGGAGGGGCGCTGAGACCTTGAAACAAGTTGGAGTCAGAACAGAGTTGTCACAGAGTAGGGCTTCAGCCTGTTGGGAGCAGCTGGGCCAAGAACTGACGAAAGGACTGAAAATCAGTGGAGGTCGGGAGTAATGCTAGGAAAGGGTTGGTGAGGGAGATGGCAGAGCCTCCTCGGCTCTTGCTGGTCGTCCACGAGGGTAGGCACGACTCCACTGTCCACAGGACAGTGTCCAGCGTTAGAACATTCATGTTCTGTATTTAAAAGTCAACCCACCTTTACTTTGGAAGGACTCTAGAACATGATTATATACGTGCTGCCTTTGTGTCTTGGTTAAAGAAATAAAAGCAAATTTCAGTCCACCCTTCCATCCGGACCTCTGTGTGTGTGTGTGTGTGGTGTGCGTTGTATGTGGCGCGTGTTGTCTGTGTGTGTGTTGTGGTTTGTTCAAAACAGCAAATATCAAGGACCCAGAAAATCAAGCTAAGTTTTTCAAGATCTTTTCAGCCCTGAAATTCTCTAAAGAAGTTTTACTTAAGCTTTGTAGTTAGAAGAAAAACAAACAAAAACCTTGTATGATGGAAATCAATAGATGCACGTTAAAGAGGAAAAAAATGCAGAAATGGAAAAAGCTGGAAAAGCGCCCTAGTCCCACCGTCAGAACAAATCCATTGTCTCTGTGGTTTTCTCCGGCCGCTTTTGGAGGGTGTGGGGCCGTGTGGCGCGTTTGCTTTATGTACAGGTCTGCGCTGGTGTCCTTGCTGTGAGTGCGTGAAGATGTTCTGACTGATTTCCAGCAGGGGGCTGGCAGCAGAGCCCCAGCTGGGGGGGTCCCTGTGCTGCAGATGGAAACGGGAGAGTGAGGGGACCACCAATGCCTCGGTGTTGGTGTCGACGGTAAGTCAGATCACCTGCTCACCTCCTCAGACCTGAGGCATCTGCAGTTGACCCTGAGGAGGCACCGGGCCTCCCGGGCTGTCGCTGGGACATCCCCCTGCGGGTCTGGCCTGTGTGCCCCTCTCAGCCCAGAGCGTTACGTGTTGCTTCACCCCAGGGCTGGACCCGGCCGGATCTCCAGGGGCCTGAGCCTTCTGACTGACACGACTCTCGCCGGCAGGCAGCTGAGGCTGAGCCGACGCCTCCCGAGATGCCCTGAGCTGCTGGAGGAGCCGACTCTTCCCCGTGCAGTCTCTGTGACACAGGAGACATGACCGCCATCAGTGCTAAGTGGATCCAACCTCCCAATGCTGTGCCACAATATTGGGGTACTGTGCCCAAAACAGGACACCAGCAGAGGGAAGCCAGGGTGCTTCTGGAGCGCATGCCTGGTTCTCGAGACACTAAAGAAATCAGGACTGCAGCCTCCCAGCCCGCGCCGTCACACAGCACGTCAGCACGTTAAAGGCCTCTGGGAGGACACCTGTGTGGCACTTCTCAACCCCAGTTCGTCTCCCCTTTTTGTTCCTGGGATGTCCAGCCACACACCACGTGGGAAGAAAGCTGCAGTAGACTCTGACATTCCCAAGGGGCAGAATCTGCAAGGTCTGAAGTCCAAAAGCGACAGAGACTGCCAGAGTGCGCAGTGCACATTCACCCCATGGCCCTGGGGTAGCCTCCGCTCCTCAGAGACCCAAGCCTTCCCTGAATCTGACGTTTCACTTAGTTGACCTGAGCCTTTCCTCTCTGGCCGTTAACCAATCACGTAGTCCCATCCCTACAATATCTCTTCACCTCTGTTGCCATCACTGGCAGGGAGCAAGTCAGTTTGCAGAGCTATTTTTCAGAAAGAAAATGTAATCCCTTCTTGAGACCAAGCTAAGGCATCCTGGGGGTTGTCTGGAGGGGAGCAGGTCAGGCTGGGCTACCCTGCCAGCCTCCCAGAGCAGCCCACACCCTCCTGTGCCAGCTCTGTGCGTGCAAGATGCTGAGAGCAACAATGTTAGAAATGCTAGCTGGGACCAGGTGAGCATCCCCACCTGTGACGGTGAGGGGCGCCCCATGTGGTTACCGTAGCCTGGCTGGGCCCTGCGAGTCTCTCCGAGCTGCTGTCTCTTCTGCCTCCTCGCTGTCAGAGGAGCTGGAGTAGGAGCTGGAGCTGCGGGCAGACGAGAGGTGGGTTCCTCTGGACACGCCCAGTCTACTCTGGCCAGGCGTGGCTCTCGCCAGGGACTTGAGGTGCCCAGGGCTCCCGTGTGACCCAAGGCAGGAGGATGGGCAGCCAGCCAAAGCCACAGGGCCAGTGAGCTTCCTGCAGGTGGCGGAGGGGTGCGGCCAGGGCCGGGTACCCCAACCTTGGCTCAGCGAGGCATCCCCGACCCTGTGCCCCAGCTTCCCCGCTCCCTGCAGGGAGGGCCTGTGGCTGGGGCCCTGTGGGACTGTGGGCCAGGCTCAGTTCCTGGCTGAAAGCTCTTCTTCAGTGAGCAGAGCTCCCAGGACCTGCTGTCCAAGTTCCCTTCCTCCCGAAGCAGCGGGTCCGCTGCAGGGCTGTCAGCACTTCCTGTACCTCTCCAAGGGCCCCTGGTCCGATGTCTTCGTCGGCCGCAGGTCAATAAATATGGTGGGAGGCTCCGCCGGGTTCCTCAGCCTCATGTCCTGGGCCAGCGCCTGGAAGCCCAGCTCCCTGGAAGCACATCTGGGAGGTGGGGGTGGCTGAGTTACTTTCCGGTGGTCACCGCGACCTGCCCATGCTGGGCTGGGTGCCCCAGTGCAGGACCCTGAGGCAGGTCCTGAGAACAGACCTCAAGATTCAGGCCAGTGCTGTCCAGTGGAACTCTGCGTGGCACCTAGACGTTCTGTGTCTACTTTCCAGTATGGTAGACACTCACCAAAAGCTATTTAAACTTGCATTTAAGCTAATATAAGTTAGAAATCCCGTTCCTCGCTGCACTAGCCATGTGTAGCCAGTGGCACTGACTGGACAGTGTAAAGTCCTTTCTACCAGACACATGGGTTGTCGGGGACAGAAGCCTGCTTCAGCTAGCCCAGGTGAGAAAGGGAATTCCTGGCTCTCAGACTTCTAAAAAGGGTGGGACACCAGAGTGTTGGAAGTTGGGATGCAGCTGGGCCTTAAGGGACCCCAGGGCCCTGTCCCCACCTCTGCCCACTCCGCCCCCCCAGCTGACCTGGCTGGGGACAGGTGCTTGGGGCTAGCCCAATCAACAGTGGCCAGAGGGAGAGGGTCCTCTCCCTGGGAGGATTCCCATGGGGTGGGAAAGAGCAGGTGCTTTGGGGCCTGAGTCCCAGCTCTGCCATTTATGTCCTGGGCAAATCAACCTTTCAGCCTGT
Organism: Oryx dammah; assembly: GCF_014754425.2. Lineage (NCBI taxonomy): Eukaryota > Metazoa > Chordata > Mammalia > Artiodactyla > Bovidae > Oryx > Oryx dammah. Next base: position 161,015,300 of record NW_024070186.1, on the reverse strand, counting down.
TTCCCCATCTGTAAAATGGGGGTCATAGTAATACTGACCTGATCATATTCTTGAGATGAAGAGAAATACACATCAGGTGCCCCGCCCTTAAATCAAGGCACCGTAAATGCTGAGAGAAGCTACTACTAGGGAGCACGGGGCCAGGGGTCATCAAAGCCCACCTGCTTCCGGCTTCCCGCGGCCGGGCTTCCCGGGGCGTATCAGCAGGCACTCTCCAAGCAGAGGCAGCGGCTGTGGACTGCCTGGCACACAGGAGGCTCAGGCGTTCCATGAGCCGGTCCTGGGTGCTGGGCTCGGTGTGGTCTGTGGAGAGGGCAAAGGCAGCTTGATGGGGACACGGACCCCACTTTAACCCACTGCAGCCTGAGCCTCAGGACTCGACATGCTGGGCTTATGCATAGAGAAGTGCCAGGGGCCCAGCCCACCCTCTGCAGCTCACAACTTTAGTGCGGCCCCCTCCAGCTCAGCAGGGTGAGGGGCCCTTTCTTTCACAAGCAGGGAGCTGTGTGCACCCTGGGAAGCAGGGGTGACCACCTTTTCACAAGGTAGTCCACTTCCTGGCTCCTGTCTCACTTGTCAGAGGGAACCATGGTTAACAGTTCTGTGTGTTTTTTCCTTTTTTAAACAGCAACAGGGGGAGCTTCCCTGGTGGTACAGTAGTTAGCCTTTCAATGCAGGGGTACAGGTTCAATCCCTGGTCAGGGAGCTAAGATCCACATGCCTCCTGGCCAAAAAACCAAAAACACAAGAAATAAAAATGCAAACAAACCCAAAACAGAAACAAAATTGCAACAAATTCTATAAAACCAGCCCACATCCAAGAAAAATCTTAAAAAAAATTTAAAAATGGCAAAAGGATCATCCTTTATACGTTTTTGTTGTTGTTGTTGTTATTTTTGCCTCACTAGGCGGGACAAGACTGAGCAACTTCACTTTCACTTTTGACTTTCATGCTTTGGAGAAGGAAATGGCAACCCGCTCCAGTGTTCTTGCCTGGAGAATCCCAGGGACGGGGGAGCCTGGTGGGGTCTCACAGAGTTGGACACAACTGAAGTGACTTAGCAGCAGCAGCAGCAGCAGCAAGTGGGATGTGGGATCTTAGTTCCCTGACCAAGGATGGAACCCATGCCCCCAATGCAGTGCAAGTGTGGATTCTTAACCTCTGAACCACTAGGAAAGTCCCCCTCTATAGACCTTTTTTCACTGAATATACTTTATATCCTTCTGTGTTGAGATAGATGCATGATGATAGATTGCGGAAGTGGAATAGCTTAATTAAAGGCTTGTGTGCCTTTAAATGAAGAACGGGGGAGTGGTAAAGAATCCACCTGCCAATGCAGATCCCTGGGTCAAGAAGATCCCCTGGAGCATAGTGGAAACCGACTCTAGTATTCTTGCCTGGAAAATTCCATGGACAGAAGGGCCTGGTGAGCTACAGTCCATGGGGCTGCAGAGAGTGGAACAGGAGCGAGAGACTGAGCAGATAGCACACAAACAAATGGATAACAGATTCCGCTACACTGCCGCCCCAGAGGGCAACCACCAAGGCCCTCAACCCTGCCCCACTTGTAGAAGGGCGAGTTTCTGCATATCGTGCTCTAAGGGGTTAAATTACAGACAAAACCCTTTTTAAAAGGAGCCTTTGCTCTGGAACCAGGGGCTGGAAATTGCACCTTCTTTACCTCCAGCCTGCCTCCACTCACTTTTATGGGCCAGAGTGGCCAAGAGGGATGGGAAATCCTTAGGAAACTGCCCAGAGCCAGGCCACAAGCCTAGTGAAGGAGTTACCCCTGCCTTCGTTTGTAAACAGAGAGGCATTGGAAGCAGGATTCTGTTTAGGAGCTGGCTGAAGGGGGCACAAAATGCAGGATTACTTGGCTTCCAGAGGGAAAGAGGAAGGTCTGAGGAGGTGGGGAGGAAGGAAAAGGCAGTCACATATATAGCGGGTGGATGAATCGGTGAGTTGGTGGGTGAATGAAAGGATGGATGGGTGGATGAAGTCTTGCGTCCTGTGTGTGTGGGAAGGTGAGGGCTGAGCAGCACAGAGGGCACGGCAAGCTGCTGAGGTGTCCCTGCCCAGCCCACCCCCCATTTCACTGGGAAGCCCTGGAAGGAGCCGCTTGTGCAGATGCACTCACCCCCCAACACACCCCCCCGGTGCTCAAGGTCAAACCTTGGCCCTGGAGGCGGTCAGCTGCCCACCATGCAGCTCCAGAAGCACCATCTCCCTGGTCCTCTTCTCGCCCAGTCAGACTCAGAAGGACTTGATCCAAATCCCACTCTTCAAGTTCCTGAAATAATTAAAGAGGCTGCCTCGGGGTCCCAGGGACAGGAATTTGGATCCATGGAGGCTGTCCTGGGATGGCTGGGGCAGAAACCAGGGTTGAGATGAGGCAGCTCACTCACCAACCCCAGCTCACCTACCCTACACATAGGCTTTGCAGAATGAACCACCCCCGTGAAGGTGGGTGGGGCCTGCCTTTCTTGCCACCCCCTTTCCTATGCCTTTTTTGGGGCAATACTTCTATTTCTGGCACAAAGACATTGTCTGGCTTGGAGGAAGCTCAGTGTCATTTTAAAACTATTTAGGTTCAGACAGGTTTAGAATGTTGGGAGGTTAGAACGTTTTGCTCCTTTAAGAAACACAGCAGCTGTTGGGATTGGAGGGCTTGGAAGAGGGCTGTGGGGATGGTGATGCAGTGGGCATAGAGATGTTAACCAGGAATTAGAGTGTCCTGTTAAGGCCTTGAGCACCTCCCACAGGGGTTGAGGAAAGAATGGAATTGACAGGATAGAATTGGTGAAAGTGACCTCCAGGTACACTTGATGCCAGTTTTCTCTAGGTTGTTACAAAAACCTGTCAAATAAGGCAACAAAGATAATTTTGTGATGTTTCTATGTCATATGGGGGCATCTTCTAATGAGCCCATCTTTCTCGGGGAGGGCTGGTTTGCGTGACTGACCAGGGCTCACCTGTTTGACAACTTTGTAAAACTGAGAAATGCAAGGGTTTTCTTTTCCCTCCATTGGAGCAGCTAAGCCCAAAAGTACCGGTTCTGTTGCCCCATTGAGCCTACTGTACTTAGTGTAGCAATTTAATCTCTACATTCCCCACTCCCCTGTTGAACAAAATCCCAGTTTCTCATGATCTCTTTGAACCGGCTTTGTCATCTTGCTGGTTCTCGTGGATGATCTGAATAACAGCATTAATGGGGGCTCACTGTTTGTATGAGAACAAGGGCTTGAACATTTTCAGATGCTGCTTTGTCACAGTCTGCTCTATCTTCTATGTCTTCACGATGATGCCTGGGATTAGTTTTTTCTTTCTTTCTATTTTAAGAAAGCTGGAGACTACCTGCTCCTCCCTGTTCACTGTAACTCTGAGGATTGCCTGTCTGGCAGGGAGGACTTGCCTGCCTGATGGTAGGCCTGGTGCCGTGGGCCTGAGGTCATTGCTACAGACTGAATCTCTGTGTCCCTCCAAAATTCATGTGTTGAACTCCTAATCCTCAGTGTGATGGTATTTGAAGGTGATGAGGTCACGGAGGTGGAGCCCTCATGAATGGGATTGGTGCCCTTAAAAGGAGACTCCAGAGAGCTCCCCCTTGTTCCAAATGAACCAGGAAGCATGCTCTCAACTAGACACCAAATGTGATGGAGCCTTGACCTTGGACTTCCAGATTTCAGACTGTGAAAAATTAGTTTCTGTTGTTTAAGCCCCCTGCCCAAGTCTATGGGACTTTTGTTACCACAGCCTAAAGAGCCGAAGACAGATGTAGTGGGGAGGACCAACACCTCAGGGAAGCCTGGGCTGGGGGCATGCCTACCTGGAGGGAAAGCACGGGCAGACACCCCGGGGGCCCCTCTGAAGGCACCTCCACAGCGTCGCAGGCCTTCTCCTTCCCTCGGCTTGCGTCAGGGCAGGCTGCGTCCCGGCTGTCCCAGGTGACTTTGTGGAGGATGTCTTTCTCAATCATCTTCCTCCTCTCCCTCCACAGGCCTCTGCGGCTGGCTGCGTCTGAGCCTTCCTGGGCCTGTGAGGCTGCACCCAGGGGCTCTATCTGCAGGTCTGCTTCCTGAGTGGAGGGGGTGGCCTCTCCCTGAGGCCCCTGGCGAGGACTCTGTGATGCACTGGTGTTGAGGGTCCCACTCACATCATCATCCTGCCGTGGGGGGCTCTTTGCAGACATCCTGAGAAGAGAGCTGCTCTTGCCGGGGGCCCTTCCTTCCAGAGGGGCCGACTCCTGGGGCTGGGGCCATGCATTCCACTTGCCCCAGGGCTCCACGGCAGATTCTACAGGTACTGCAGCTAGCTATGCAGGAAACAGGTGTCCCTGGTTAGCAGCCTCCAAACATCCCTCGGGGGTTGGGGGGTGGGGGTTGTGTGGTAAGATGTGCAAGGAACATAAAATCTGCCATGTCAACCGTTCTTAAATGTACAGTTCAGTGGCATTGACTCTATTCCTAATGCTGTACAAACCATCCCCACTGTCTATTTCCAAAGGTTTTTCATCACCTGGAACAGAAACCCTGTACCTCCCCTCCGCCAGCCCCAGTGAGCTCTCATCTACTTCCTGTCTCTGTAGGTTTGCCTGGTCCAGATATTTCATAGGCGTGGAATCACACAGTATTTGTCTTTTGTGTCTTTCCACTTGGCTTTGTGTTTCCAAGCTTCCAATGTTGTGCTGTGTGTCAGGACCGCATTCCTTTTCATGGGTGAATTCTATTCTGTTGTATGGATACACTTCATTGTATCCATATTGGCTGTTGTTTATCCAATTGTTTATCCATTTTGTCTGTTGATGGACACTTGGGTTGTTCCACCCTTTTGGCCAGTGTGCACAGGTGCAAGTGGTTAGAGGTGGAAAAGACAACACCCAGGCCTCAACCCCTGTGAGCTGGTACAGGGTTTTCCATCCCAGGTTAAACCATAATTGTATGGAAGAGTAACTGCTGAGGTAATTGTAGAAATGGGAAAAACACAAAATTAAGTGAAGTGAACATGGTTCCAACTGAACTAACCAGGGCACTTGGCAGCCTTGGCAGTTTTCCTGTTTAGAGTTATTTCAGATGTATTTCTAGGCCTGGCTGGGGGTGTGGGTGACTTCTGGTCTGGACATGCTCTGGCTCCATATGATGACCTTGGTTGCACTCAGGACTGTGTGTGGTGAGGGGTCAAAGGGAAGAGCAGGGGGTACAATCAGATAGGAAATCAGGTCCCTGGCCCCAGCTCTAAGTGTTCTGGGCTCCTGGGAGCATGACGTGCACGAGGCCAGCAGATGTCTGGTGTCTGAACTCCTTGGGCCGTACCTGGAGAAAGGCCCGGGTGATGCTAGACCGGGGGCGTTAACCTCTTTAGAACCACACTGCTTTAAAGCCCAGTGAGGGCCAGGAGCACCCACACCCAGGTTCATGGACCCCTGGAGCCTGCCTTTAACAAACCTCAGGAGGAGACCCAGAGGAAGTCACCCAGGCCTCAGCAGGGTCGTCGGCCAGTTCCTCTGACAAGTCTGGAATCAGGGTGGTTTCATTTCTCTGGAAGATGAACAGCTCCTCGTCCTCGCGGTCTGACTGTGGACAGATGAGAAGGGTTTGGGTTAAACGGCCAGAGGCAGAGCCAGGAGGGCCTCAGCTTCCACCCACCTGCCTTGCCCCAGGCTCTCTGACTGTCTGGGGGAACCAGTTATCTTCCAAAGGGCCTCACTGACACCGATTTCAGAGGCTGATTTAGAAATGGGCTCAGCAGCACCACCTGGTGGAGGTGAGATCCAGGGCACCCAGTTCTGGGTTACCTGCCACCCGCTAAGCCCAGTTAATGCCTGGCACAGAATGAGCAGGGCAGTGAGGTGACAGCTTGGTAGTTTACTTACATGACACAGAGCTCTCCGGTCAGCATCGTGTCTGTCATGGGAGGAAAGGACAGTGGGGGCCTAGGAAGATGTCGGAAGAAGGTGCTTGCTTACCGAGGAAGAATCCGAGTCCAGAGACGGGAGCTGATGCTTGGCGGCCTCAAGGATGGTGTCCCAGGGGTTGGGCAGCGAGGGCCGCCCATCTTCATCAGGAGATGCCATGGGGTGTCTCTCAGCGTACCATCATCCAAGGAGCCTTGCAGAGCACATGGAGTGAGGTGAGAGGGTCCCAGCGGCAAGGGTCCGGAGCTCAGGGTGCTGATTTTCCAAAGCGTATACATACCATCCCTTGCCTTGGGGGAGTGAAGACAGATTGGGGGACCACACACCCCATCTCCCTTCTAGTTGGCGGGTTCCTGTTACTGAGTGCCAGGCATTGTGCCATCATGTACTCTATGTGTGTGTCTGCACAATGCAGGATGGAGCCACAGATGAATGGATATGGTGATATTTTACAATAATATATAGATATATGTATTGATATATATGTACTTGATATGTGGGTATATGGATATGATGTACAGAATGATACATAGACGTATGTATAGATATATGATAGATATACATATAGATATATGTAAACTATATATGTCCAATATAACATAGATACTATTATTATCTACAGACAGAATTTGTATCAAAGTCAGGGGATTTCAAGCTACTACTTTTTACTGCCCCCTTACAAAGGAACAGAATAGACATTTTGGAGTCCCCAGAACACTGTTTTTGGAGTTGACACTCAAATTGTCAGGCCAACACACCCCTTTTGTATCCCAGAGTCAACAGACCCCCTTCAGGGGTCAAGGAGGCTTAGAATTGTGGGGTGATGGCACTTCAGAGCCGGCGTCTTGAGAGTACCTGCAGCCTGAGAGGCCTCTGTCAGCATAAAACGGGAGGCGAACACTCCTGCCCCAGCCCTGGCCCCCAACAAGGGAAGCAGCAGGCGAGGTGAATGGGGGCTTTTTGCTTTTCTGTGCTCACAGGAGTGGGACAGGAGTTTGGTGTACCCTGATCTGGGAACAGCAGGGCAGGTCTGGTAGATATATCACAGGATGTTCTCCGGCTGCAGGGCAGATCAGAGGGCAACAGAATCACCTGGTTGAAGCGGACAACCAGAGACGCTTAAGTTCTCCAGGAGGACAAGGTAACAGAGAAAGAAAAGGCATTGCAGGTTGCGGCAAGAGCACCTAAGAGCTCAGAGGAGTGAAAAGTACCTAACGTGTTGGGGGAAGAAATTTTCAGTTGCTGGAGTTTGCGGTACAAACGGACCAGACCGTGAAGGGTCCTGAACGCCAGGTTGAGGAGCGTCGCTCACCGAACGGGCTGCCGAAGGCTACACGAAGCAGCAGCCCCAGTCCGGCAGAATCCTGACCGTGCCTCCACGTCCGTTTCTTGGCTGCGGCCCGTTAGCCCCGCCCACCGCCCAGTCCCGGCCACGCCCACCACCGGACCGCGGATTGTTATGACAACTGGACGCCACCGTCTACTCGGGTGGGGCTTTTAAATTCTAAAGTTCGGAAACAGGAAACCATCGCGCGTCCTCCCACCTATTCCCCAGCTTGCTTCCCCAGCCCCGACCCTGTCCACCTCCCAACATTTATCTCGCAGCTGCGGCCTCGGCCTCCGCCTCTCTTCCCGGCCTCGACAGGGACGAAAAGGGCCCGCCGCGCCTCTTCGGTCGTGTTCTCCCGCTTGGGCAGCGGCGCGATTACTAAGGCCGTCGCCGCCTTCGGAATCCCGGTTCATCAGTCTTACATCACTGGACGGCTAAATCCTTCCCACCCACCCACCCCCGCTCGTCTTTCGGGACTTGGCGCGTCCTGCCGCTCCTGAAACACGATTGGTTCCCCTGGCCAGCGGAGGGGCGGGGCAAGGAGGACTCCCCCTGCTCATTCGCTGCTGTGGGCGTCACACAGAGAGCCGGGCGAGCTGACCGGAAGGTCCGGGTGCGGGACGGACGAGAAATCTACAGCGCCGGGAGAAGCCGAGGGGGACCGGCGAGCGTCCCGGCGTGCTCTGCGCCTCCCGCAACCACTTCCGGGGCGGGAGCAGGCCGCTGGGTCCGTGCGCTGTGGCGGCGCCCGGCGCGGAGGGAGCCCGAGTGGGCGCGGCCGAGGGAGCGCGGCGGGGAGCGGCGGCCCCAGGACTGCCCGGGGCCCAAGGCCCAGCGCGGGGAGGCTCCGCGGCGGCCCGGCCCCTGCCTGGTGCTCGCACCTGCTGCCCGTTCGCGGGGCGTCCCAGCCCTGCCGCTGGTTCGCCACGGGAGTTTACAGCTCCGAGGATCCTCTTCGCAGCTGAGGAGCCGGGAAGGAAAGCCACGTGCGGGGTAAGGTTACTGGGAGGAGGCGTCGGCGCTTGGGTAGTTCCCTAGGTTACCCTCCCCGGGGCCCGAGAACGAGGTGGGGATGCCTGGAGGCAGCGGAAGGCCCTCGCCCCGGGGCAGGACGCGGTGCCCTCGGGCTTTTACAGACCTCCTCCCTGTGGGCGTGACGGTCACCACCAACGTCATTTGTTGTTGTTATTTATTTACGTTGGTGTGCTTTAAAATTAACAGATACTTAGCATTTTACCGAATGGACAGAACGCAAAGGTGGAAGGAAAATTAAAAGATCTCATTCTCAGTGCTACTTCCTGGAGATAAATTCTAGAAGCGATAAGCAAAAGATTTTCGACAAGTATACGTGATATACACCTGTATATGACTCTGTTCCTAAGGAATAGCCCGTCGTTTTAGAGCATCTGGCATGGAGCAGGGTGATAAGGCAGCTTTATGGTCCTGGGTATCCACGTTCTCCTTCCATGATTCTGATAGCCCCTCAGCGTTGTGCCTGGTTTCAGACAGTTGAAAGTGAAAGTCGCTCAATCCTGTCTGACTTATGGGGTCTGACAGACCTCATGGACTGTCCATGGAATTCTCTAGGCCAGAATACTGGAATAAGTAGCCTTTTCCTTCTCCAGGGGATTTTCTGAACCCAGGTCTCCCGCACTGCGGGCAGATTCTTTACCAGCTGACCCACAAGGGAAGCCTAAGAACACTGGAGTGGGTAGCCTATCGCTTCTCCAGCGCATCTTCCTGACCCAGGAATCAAACCGGGGTCTCCTACATTGCAGGTGGATTATTTACCAACTGAGTGAGCCTCCAATAAAAGGAGTGCAGAACTGACACTCAGCTGATTTGGATTCTTGTTCAGGTTCGGCAGCCAGGATCGTTCAGCTGCTGTGGGCAGCAGTCTGCTGCAGCAGGAGTGTGACCATCGCATTTTATCCCCTGGAACTGCCAGGAAGGAAAGACCCAACTGACCCCAGCATCCCCCTCCACAGCGATGTCGGAGCTCAGCGATGAAGCCAGCGAGCCAGAGCTGCTGAACCGCAGCTTGTCCATGTGGCACGGGCTGGGCACACAGGTCGACCGGGAGGAGCTAGCTGTCCCCCTGGATCTTCACACAGCGGCTTCCATTGGCCAGTACGAGGTGGTGAAGGAGTGTGTGCAGCGGTAAGAGGTCTTGGGAGGCATTCCTTCCTTTTGGATGTTTGAGTGCCACCGCCCAGGTGGAGCCATTAGGAGGCTAGCGAGGCCTGGCCCACAGCTGTAGACGTTTAACCCATGGGTAGATTGTAGACTTCCCTGGTGGCTCAGACGGTAAAGCATCTGCCTACAATGCAGGAGACCCAGGTTCACTCCCTGGGTCTGGGAAGATCTCTCGGAGAAGGAAGTGGCACCCCACTCCAGTACTCTTGCCTGGAAAATCCCATGAACGGAGGAGGCTGGTAGGCTGCAGTCCATGGGGTCGCTAAGAGAAGGGCATGACTGAGCGACTTCACTTTCATGCATTGGAGAAGGAAATGGCAACCCACTCGTGTTCTTGCCTGGAGAATCCCAGGGACGGGGGAGCCTGGTGGGCTGCCGTCTCTGGGGTCTCACAGAGTCGGACACGACTGAAGCGGCGCAGCAGCAGATGCAGAGCAGCATGCCCGGCCTCCCTGCGCCCCCTGGATGCCAGTAGCCTTTCCCTTCGCAGTTATGACAGTCAAAAAATGTCTCCAGGCTTTGCCAACCATCCTTTGGGGGCAGAACCTCTCCTGGTCGACAACTGTCTCTGTGGCTGGTGGGAGGAAGGAAGAGCTGACTTTGGGGTAGGAAGAGGGCACAGATCAGAACAAGAAATTGGAGCATGGAGGCAAACTCAAGGTAGTGTGCAGAGGCAGTGGTCCAGAAAGTGGAGTCACCCCTGAGCCCTGTGATGTCCAGGGTGGCGGTTGACTCTGCTTCCTGTCAGCACTCCCCACTTTTTCTCTCGGCCCGGCCACTGGGTTTGGTAAACCCCATGTGTGCGATGGCTGGCGTGTCCAGCATGTCTTGCATTTGTTTAGGAGAGAGTTAGATTTGAATAAGAAGAACGGTGGCGGCTGGACCCCGCTGATGTACGCCTCCTACATTGGACATGATACCATCGTGCACCTCCTGCTCGAGGCGGGGGTCAGTGTGAATGTGCCGACCCCGGAAGGGCAGACTCCACTGATGCTGGCTTCCAGCTGTGGCAACGAGAGCATCGCCTATTTTCTTCTCCAGGTGAGCTGCGAGGGCCTCAGGCCGCTCGGCAGAGAGGGAACCACTGCAGCGTGCTTGGGTAATCACTTCGATTCTTTCAGTGTAATGGCCTGGAGGGTGCCCGCCCTGTGCGGAGGAGACGCGGCCTTAACAGGCATTCTCTGTTCTCTTGAAGCAAGGTGCTGAGCTGGAAATGAAGGACATTCAGGGCTGGACTGCCCTTTTCCACTGCACCAGTGCTGGGCACCAGCAGATGGTCAAGTTCCTTTTGGACAGTGGAGCGAACGCCAACGTGAGGTCATTACCAGGTCGTCAGCAGCCGTGGGAGTTGGTTGGTCCCGTCTGACTCTGAGGAGGGCAGCTGGCGAGGCAGCTAGAGGCCAGAGTGCGGGAGCTCCTGCCTCGGTGTGGCAGGCTCAAGACCTGGGGTGGAGGGGACAGTGCCGCCCAGGGCAGAGGCACAGGGAGCATCCTGGCTTTCTCGCTCACCTGTCAGGTGGCACTTGGTGCGGCACCTTAAGCTCTGTGGGCCTTGCTTTCTTTAACTGAAAAGAGGAGGGTAGTGCCTATGTCACGGCGTTATTAGAAGAGTTACGTGTCCTGTCATATGCCAGGGCCTAACATAGCGAGTGGCACTTAACTGACACATGTTAAATGCCAGTCCCTTTCTCTTTCTTGCCTTCTGTGTGTATATGTATATATCATTCCACATACACGTATGAAGTGATGCTTCGAATGCACTCTTGAGTTTTATAAGCTGGAAGTAGTGGTGTTGTCTAAAGCGTGTCACCGTGATAATCCTCTTTCAACCCGGCATCCACCTGACTCTGCACATCCTGGCTGGTGTCAGCTGGGGTCACATACTGTAGGTTTCCAGCCCATTAAGTAAGAAAAAAAGGGTTTCTCATTAAATTGCAACTCGTTTATTGACATTCTGACTTCAGTGATGCTAAAACCTGAAAACTATGTGTCTTAAAACATGAAAACCAGTGGTTAGCTTGTTTCTGGTCTCCTAGGCTGGGTGGCACTAGTCAGAGCCAGGGGGCGCTCTAAAGAGGTGAGCGTGCGCCTGGTGCAGTTCAGCTCTGAGTTAAGCATAAGCAAGCACCAGGTACATATGGTGAGGGCAGTGTCGGTTCTTAGTCCTGGAGTCCCGGGAGGGTTCCTGGAGGGTCTAGATCTGCAAGGTGGGGTATCTGGAGAGGTGGAGAGGAGGTGATCACTATCTGTGAGCAGTGAGGGGCGATAGCTGCTTTTTGCTGTGGTTAAGTGGAGGTTCAGATCACAGCAAGTGGAAACAGCTGTGAAGGAGCAGAGACTGGAGGTGGATTGTCTCTGGAACAAAAGACTAGCGCTGGGGGTAGAAGCCAAGGGAGCCCTCCAGGCTCGGCGGGGGCGGGGGGAGTGGGGGAGGCGTCGCTGTCGCCAAGGTTTTGTCTGACCGAGGTCCCCATGCAGGGAGCCGGTATATGGATTCACTCCGCTGATGGAAGCTGCAGCCGCCGGCCATGAGATCATCGTGCAGTATTTTCTGAATCATGTGAGTGACCCTGTTTGTAATTCCGCCATAGCAGCTGAGGCATCTTATCACCGAACTATAAACTGCAGGAGAACTTTCTCCTACACAGAAATAACGGCTCTGCATCCGTTTATTCACATTTTTCACTGAGTGTCTGTGGATAACCAGTGCTGAGTGCCACTTTAGGCGTTAGGGGTACAGTCGTGAGTGAGTGTAGAAACGTATTCTTATAATAACTTTGAAAATATTGTTATTTGAAAAGTGTGGAAAAAATTTTAAAACAGTAAATAGCACTCATCATCCCATCACTTAACAAAATTTGTACAGAATCAGGAGGCCACCCCTGTTCCTTCTCAGGATGCCCACTGGGTTGATAAAAGACCACATTTATAGACACCTGCAGACACATGGGTTTATACATTGAACGAAGTGGGATTCTGCTGCATGTTTGCTCTGCAGCTTCTGAAAAATAACTTAATGTGACATAGACATTGTGCCCTTTTATGGTATTCCATACAGTATCCATGCCATATTTAGTTAAATCAGTTCCTTATTAGTAGAATTGAGGTTTCCACCATTGTGCAATTACAGGCAATGCTCCAGAAAATATCTTGGCACACACAGCTTTAGCATGCATGCAATTATTTCTGTATGCTGTATTTCTGTTTTTATAAATTTTTTTAAAAATTTATTTTTAATTGGAGGATAACTGCTTTACAATGTTGTATTGGTTTTCTGCCTTTCGTCATGCTCAGTTATGTCCGACTCTTTGTGACCCCATGGACTGTAGCCCACTAGGCTCCTCTGTTCATGGGATTCTCCAGGCAAGAATACTGGAATGGTTTGCTCTTTTATATATGTATATGTATGTGTGTGTGTGTGTGTGATTTTATTTATTTATTAAGCTGTGCTGGGCCTTAGTTGGGCCATGTGGGATCTTAGTTCCCTGACTAGGGATCAAACCCAGGTGGGGTCCCTGCCTTGGGAGCATGGAGTCTTAGCCACTGGACCACCAAGGAAATCCCGGGGACTTTTTGTATCATAAAATGTTAGCATGCTGTCTCTTTCTAAAAAAGAATTTGGGGACAGTACCTGCACATGTAAGAGTCTGGACGAGACAGAAGGTGCACATGAGCCTGTCTCCCGCCTCTGCCTCAGTCTCTGTCTCCATGCTCTCCCCACGGCTGCTCCCCAGCTTGTTTGTTTTTTTTTTTAAACTGGTCTGTCCTAGCTTGTTCTTCACCAGTGGACATAAAGCTGTCTCCTCTCGTGCGTGGCAGCGCAGTGCTTCCTTGTCGGGTTGAATCACGTTCTCCAGCCATGCCTGCAGATGGCATCAGGTCGTGTCTGCCGTCACACAGCGCCCTGCAGGAGGTCTGTGCACATGCGTCACACGTGTGCGACCACGTCTGTACAGCTGGGCACTGAAAGCAGGAGTTTTGGATGTAGCCTAAGGACAGCCTTCACTTGGATGCGGCCAGGCTGCTAAGCAGAGAGCAGGTCGCACCAACCTGAGCCCTGTTCACGGCAGTGAGAACCACTGCGAACAGTGAAGCACTTTAAACGTACAGAGTTAACACCAGTATAACCCACCATGGGTCCAGAGGCAGCCACACTGCCCTGACTTTACAGTCTCCTCACGTGCTGTGTGTAGACTTGTTTTATGCATTTTTAAGATTTATATATATAAACACATGCTTATTTCTGCGATGACTCTGTCACTCCGCGCAGTGTGGTGCGTGTGGATGGGGCTCGCTCGTCTCAGCCCTCTTCTCCAGGGTCTGCAGCCAGGAGCGAGGCTGCTCTGTGGCTGAGGCTCCTAACTCTTCTTTTGCAAACCGTCCCAGGGAGTCCAAGTGGACACAAGAGACCACAGTGGAGCCACAGCCCGGATGCTGGCCAAGCAGTACGGACACATGAAGATCGTGGGACTGATCGATGCCCACTCACCTTCTCTGCCCAAGAGCCTCTACCGGAGCCCAGGTACCTGTGTCTGCAGCCTGGCCTCTGCTGGCACCCCCTCCTCCCCTTGGGCTGAGGCGGGAGGGACCACCCAGCTGAGGATGGGCAGGCAGGCGGGAGGAGGGCAGCTCAGACCGGGTGGCTCTGGTTTTGTTCCTTGACTTTGCTTGTGGCCTTTGTTGCCACGCAGATGTTTTAGTTACGTGTCAAGTTTATCAGCGTCGTATCGCCTAGAACTGCTTAGACAGAGGAAGGAGACTGATGTCTGTCCACCGTGCTGAGTTCTGCCTGACTGGATTCTGTCACTGTTGGGAGCTTATAATAGTTTTATTTATTGATTCTCTAGTTTTTTTCCAGGTACACTACCATAAAACCTGCACATAGAGAAAAAATTTACTACTTTTTTCCATGATTCTTATACCTCTGATTTCTTGGCTTTCATCACACTCACTCATCCCTCTAGTTCCCTGTTGAATGAGGTGGAGGTAGTGGACTTTGACTTTGGCCCTAATCTTAGCAGAAATGCCAGGTTAAGTTAATACGCTGGCTTGCAGAGTAAAGTTTGCATATATGTCGTCATGTTAGGAAAGTATCCATCATTTCCTATATTCTTGAATGTCTTTATATGTGCCACATTTTGTCAAAAGTGTTTTTAACATCTATGGAAATGATTGTGAATTTTCTCCTTAGACCTGTTAGCACAGTATATTAATGAATTTTCTAAAAGTGAATCAACTTTATATTCTTGGCGTAAATCCTACTTGGCATATTATAATATTTAAAAACTATTTTTATTTGGTTGCGCCCAGTCTTATTTGCAGCATGTGGGATCTAGTTCCCTGACCAGGGATCAAACCCGGGCTCCCTGCATTGGGGGCACACAGTCTTAGCCACTGGACCACCGGGGAAGTCCCTTATTTTCTTAATGTGGTTTTGCAAGTTGTGTGGATATTCATAACTGATACTGGTCTGTGATTCTCTCTTGTTCTGTCTTTATCAGTTCTAGGTCTCAGTATTGAACTTGCTTCATAAGCAGAAATGGAAGCTCCCCTTCCTTTCTGTGCCCTAGGACGGTGTACATAGCACTGGTCCCACATGGCCTTTGAAGGACTCTCCTGGGACCCTCTCCGGGCCTGGCCTTTGCCCTCGTTTCTCTTGTGTGGTTTTCTTGAAGACCCGCTAGTCTCTGGGTGGTGAATGGGGTGCGCTGAGTCCCTGTACTCAGGGAGTGGCCGCCGGCTCCTCCCTGCCCTCTGCACTGCGCCGGGGTGTGGGTTCACCTGGTTCTGTCTTCCACTGAAGGACGGGCTGCGGCAGCTCAGTGTCATGCAGCCACCTTTGCCTTGGCTCCCCTCCCTGAACGTTCACGTTTTGTGGCTCCTTCACCCTCTGCTTGGACGGCCCCAGTGTCCTCCTGGCGGTGTGGATCCTGGAGTGTGAGGGAGAGGTCCACTCGGGCACTGCCCCAGCTTGGGAGTATTCATGCAGCGGCCGGCTGAGCCTGAAGTTCACGGCTTAGTGAGCTGCTCCCCTCCTGTCTAGGCAGCACTCATGGCCCAGGGTCATCAGGGGCTTCTGTCTCTGCCCCAGTCCTCCGGCTCCAGAGTGAGACCCTCCCCAACGGGAGCTTCTACCAATAAGCTGCTGAATTGTGCCCTCTAAGCATCACGATGTTTGGGAAACGATGAAAAGCTATAAAGTGCTGACAGCTGTGGGCACACTGAGCTCTTCAGCTCAGATGGGTGGTGATTTGAAAAACAGCACATGAGCCTTCATGCGGCCGTTGTTTCCCAGTATATTGTTGAGGTTGAGAATACACGAGGAGAGGAGGATGGGCTGGACCCCCGTGATGCTCAGCGGTCTTGTGACCCCCTTCACCCCCACATCCCTGTGGTCCCCCAAGCACTGGACCCACCCACTGTGGCATTTCTTACAGATGACAGCCCAGGAACACTCTGCTTAATTTAGGAAAATCAGTTATGATATTTTTCTTCCAGCTCATTATGAAGATTAGTTTAATCCATCACTGATGAGGCTGTCTGAATCTTGGTGTTTGACCCACAGGAAAATATGAAGATCTGAGCTCTTCAGACGAGTGTGGCCCTGTCCCTCAGCGACAGAGGCCCTGCCGCAGAAAGGGGCTCAGCATCCATGAGGGGCCGCGGGCCCTGGCCCGCATCACGGCCATCGGACTCGGGAGCCGGGCGCAGCAGCCTTGCTACGGTGAGCGCCCCACGGCCCCAGAGTCCGGGATCCTGTCCCAGAGAATGAGCGCTCAGGCTCATGACTTGGGGGCCCTGGGAAGCCGGGTAAGGGCAGCTGCTTGAGGACTCGGAATGGGTCACAGAGATGGAGGCACACCAGGCCCTGGCTGGCTCTTTGGGCCGTCCTTTAAACTTCCTTTCTGTCAGGTAGAATTACAAATAGAACTTTCTCTCCTGGAGAAGTGTCGCTGAGCTCAGATCCGTTCCTCAAGGGGGTGGGTCTCGCGGGGATGA
This sequence comes from Oryx dammah, assembly GCF_014754425.2. NCBI lineage: Eukaryota > Metazoa > Chordata > Mammalia > Artiodactyla > Bovidae > Oryx > Oryx dammah. The sequence continues at coordinate 160,998,863 of NW_024070186.1, read as the reverse complement.
GAACTGTCAGAAGGTAAACGCACCTGGTGGGCCAGAACCTCAGACCCCAAGTGTCCAGATCCCCTGAGCTTTGTCAGACCGTCTGCTCTTGAGTGCTGAGTGCAGTGCTCTTGAGGAGCACAGATGCTGAGTTCTTGGGGCACAGCGGGGTTGACATTCTCGTGCTGGTCTGGCCATGTGACCAGATTCAGGTGTGGTGTCTTGCTCATCAGTGACCAGGCCACCGTGGGAACTCCCTCCCAGCCTGGAGACCATCCCAGCCAGACCACATGAGGACTTGATTCCCTTCTCAGACCCTTGGGTAGGGGTCCTGGCGCTGGCTGGAAGCTCCAGGCCCGCCTCCTCCCAGGGCCGGGGGTTGACCAAGAGCTGGTGCCTCAGGCGAGGGTGTGGGCGGTAGTCTTGTGGCTGGGAGTGCAGGACCCTGGGTTGAGGTCTGCTCCTTCGGGGGCGCCCAGGCCACCTGTCCTGCCTGCACTGTGGCGGGGGTTGGGGGTGGGGTTGACGGTGGGAGGGAGCGCCCCCCAATCTCTTAGCTGTGGCCTTTCAGGAGATTGCTTTTTGTCTTACATTGTGTGATGGTTTAACTTTTTGTAAGCATGTATATTCTCTTCCCCGGCAAAAATGTTAAAAAACATTTTTGAACGATAAAGGTATAAAGAAGGAAATAAGTTACCCCTGGTCCCACCAGCCAGGCGCTCTTGTGCACACACACACTTCCTGTGGGGAGGGGCAAGTGAGGTGAGAGTCGCTCAGTCATGTCCGACTCTCTGCGACCCGATGGACTATACAGTCCATGGAGTTCTCCAGGCCAGAATCCTGGAGTGGGTAGCCTTTCCCTTCTCCAGGGGATCTTCCCAACCCAGGGATCGAACCCAGGTCTCCCACATTTCAGGCGGGTTCTTTACCAGCTGAGCCACCAGGGAAGCACGGGAGGGGCAAAGTAGGGGTTAAACGCTGAGTTTGTGTCTCGCCTCTCCCCCTCGTTTTCTCACAGGCAGATACACTCACAGGTTATACTACACTGGCTCTGTTAACGTTTAGCCAGAGCTCCTCAGCTTCCTGCTCAGCCAGGGGTGTGTGTTTCCAGCTACAGGAATGCTTTGTGGCACAGTTCTTTGGCCCAGCAATCTGTAAACACAGCTTATGGGCTCCTCCTCTCGGCGTCAGTGTGGCTGGAGGGAGAGGTGGCCGTGCACCAGCTGTTGGGCACACACTTGCCGGGGACCCCTTGGAGCCTGTTGATGGCGCGGCTTGTCCAGGTTGCGGCAGCAAGTGGACAGTGCCGTCCTGGGGCTCCCCTCCCTGAGGCCCCGAGGAGGTGGTGGTCGCGTGTGGGAAGAAGAATGCCTCCTGCTTCTTGTGTGCGGGGGGTTTACGTGCCCCATTCTGCCCACAGAGCAGGTGCCTCCGCAGGGCTACGTCAGCTTCAACAGCAGCGATGAGCACCCCCTGGAGGGGGGTGGCCTGTGCTACAGGGACGTCACCTCGCCCATCAACGAGCGGGACGTGGAGAGCAGCAGCAGCAGCAGCCGCGGTGCGCTCCCCCAGCCAGCTGGGCGGGGGAGAGGGAGGCCACTCCTGAGGAGTCCGGCTTGGGGCCAGGGTCTCTGAGCAGGTCCCGGGGTCGGTGCAGACAGGTCTCACCCCTGGAGTGGCGGGTCCTCAGGAGCGTCTGAGTGTTCTTGCGCTGCCCGCTCTGCGTGATGCCTGGGTCTCCCCGAGAACAGGCAGACGAGCCTTGCTGTGCGCGGAGGGTGCGCAGCCCAAGCAGTCAGCATGGAGGCAGGGAGGGCGGGGGCTGGACTGGGTTTGGTGTTGCCACGGCCAGGCCTGTGGTCAGGCGCCCTTGTCTCCCCTCCCTCAGAAGAGCAGGCCTTCTTTGCCAACCCTGGGGTTGCACGGAGCAGCAGCAGCGAGGGCCTGGCCCGGGCCCCAGGACTCAGCAGCGAGGCCTCCCTGGAGAGCAACGAGGTGACCCTACCCTGCCCTCCCCTCCCCTCCTTGCCCAGCGTTGTGGGGGCGCCTGATGGCTCAGCCAGGTGAGCAGGGCTGGCAGGCTGTTTTAGAGGCACCTGGAGCTCCGTGGGGCCGCGGTGGCAGGCAGGGCTTTGGTGAAGGTTCAGACCTCCCACTGTCCCCAGGAGGTGAGGGAGTGTGGATGAGGCCAGACACTAGTGGCAGAGTGGGGAGCAGGGCCTGGAGGGGCCAGCTCAGAGCCACTGTAAATACACATTTCTCACCCAGGATTCGGATCACGTGCGGAGAAGCTCGGTTCGCAAACAAACTAAAAGTTACGTGAAGACCAAGAACCGTTACAGCAGCAGTGACAGCCAGTGGGCTCCCAGCGCCGTGACGTCCTGTGCCCCGGGAGCGAGCCCCCAGACTGACAGGCCCCCGTATTCAGGACCCCAGGTAACACCACGGGCGCTCTTGGATTACTGAGGCGTTTATTGGTATTTCCTGTGGGCCGGCACGGTTAAGAAGGGTGGGGCGGGATTCTCCACACGACCTAGACGACTACTCAGGCCGAGAGGGTTTTCGCTGGGGAGAGGGGCCTCCACGGAGGTTCCTGTCTCGTTCCCTGGTTTCCATGCTTATCTCAGCCTCCCTGAGCCTGGGGAGGAGAAACGCTGGACCAGCGTCAGCACTGATGTCAGGTGACAGGGACAAGCTGCACGAAAGGCAGAGACGAGGTGACACTCAGGACTGTCCACTGAGGGTCACTGGGGCCGCCGCGGAAGAAACCCTGCAGGAAGGCTACAGCTGCAGGAGTGCGAGTGAAGAAGTAACCTCGGAGAGCCTGGACGCTCTGGCTCTGGGAGCCAAGCACTTGTGCGTCAAACACCAGGCGTTGGTGCTTGCGGCGTGGACCTCAGTGATGCTGGGGAGGCCAGGTTCGACACCACAGATGAGAAGCAGGACAGGCGGCACTGGGGCCAAACAGTCAGCCAGGCAAAAGCTAGGCGCTGGTCGCAGCCGAAGCATCGGGGGCCATCCTTCCCGGGAAGAGCCAGATCTTCCCAGTTTGATCAAAAAATGCAGCTGCACGTCCAAGAAACCAAATCAGCTCTAAGTTGGTTAAACTCAGAGCCACACCTGGACACATCACCGTCAGTGTCAGAAACAGTCCTGGAGCAAGAGTCAAGTGGCTCAGCACAGACATGGGGACCTCCAGATAGTTTAACAGTGTATTTCTCGTGTCCACGGGGCCCAGAAAACATGGGGTGATATGTTAACCAGGGACGCGACATCCTGCAAAGCCTCTTCCCCCAGAGCAAAGGGGACGCGGGGACAGCCCCGGGTGGTGGAGACTGAGGGCCACTGCCGCAGCCTGCCGGGCTGTGCTTCCTGCTGCCGTGGCGAAGCTGGCCTGGGAGCACCGACAGGCTGTGTCCCTGGACACCCTGAGGACACGGAGCGGACAGCCTGGGCTCCTGACACGCCCTGGGGGGTCAGCAGGCTCAGGACGGGCCGGGTGCTGAGCGGGAGGACGGTGGCCCCGCGTGCAGGGTGGTCCTCGTCCTGCCCGCGTCCTCACGGCCGCCTGTCCTGACCCGGCCTGCTCGCCCCCAGGACCTCGCCACGCTGCTGGAGCAGATCGGCTGTCTCAAGTACTTGCAGGTGTTTGAGCAGCAGGATGTGGACCTCCGCATCTTCCTGACCCTCACCGAGAGCGACCTGAAGGAAATCGGCATCACGTGAGTGCGGGCCTCTGGCCAGCTGAGGTCGCAGCCGGGGGATGGCCGGCTTCTCCCTGCCAGCAGCTGCCCTCCACTCCAGCAGCTGCTCCCGGCTCGGACGCCGGCAGCCTGGGTCCTGAAGCCCAAGCTGGCCCGATGGATACCGCTGTGCTCAGGGCACCGGATGCTTCCCACCTCGACTCTGAGAGCATCTGAGCAGCCCGGCTCCCCGTGCTGTGAGAACCGGGCAGGGCGAGGGGTCACGACTCCCTGGGACACTTCGGTCCTCTCCCCCAGGGTCTTGGGGGCTCCCTGCCCCCTTCAAGGCTGGGGTGTCTGTAGCGGACGGTCTTGGCAGGATGGCCCACAGAGCCTCCGTGTATGGCAGGTACTGAGCAGTGTCCTCCCTGATGCAGGTTGTTTGGGCCCAAGAGGAAGATGACGTCCGCCATCGCCCGCTGGCACAGCAGCGCCCGTCCCCCCAGTGATGCCCTGGAGCTGGCCTACGCTGACCGGCTGGAGGCCGAGATGCAGGAGCTTGCCATCCAGCTGCACAAGGTGATGGTGGGGCAGGGAGCAGCAGAGAACATCAGCTGGACTGGTGACAGCTCGGGGGCAGGAGGGGGTGCCCAGGAGGGCGGGTGCATGAGGCACACCTTAGGGCTGGGGCAGGGCTGAGGGCGATGAGCCCCCAGACCTGGAGAGGAGGCAGCAGGTGTGGAGGCCAGGGCGGGGGACCCAGCCTGAGGCGCTCTCCCGCCCGCCGCAGCGCTGCGAGGAGGTGGAGGCCATGCGGGGCCTGGTGTCCCAGGAGCAGGAGCTGCGGGCCGTGGTGGAGAGCTGCCTCCTGGAGCAGGATGGTGCCCGCAAGGATGTGCACGTACAGCTGCAGGAGACCTGGGCCCTTGCCCAGGACGCTGCACTTGTCCTGGACCAGCTGCGGTGAGCGGGTGTCCGCCCCGACCCCCCACCTAGCGCCAGGCTCTGTCCCTGTCTCTTCTGAATTTCCCACCAGTGGGTGGTTTTCAGGGCCTCCTGGAGTAGCTGCCACCCCAGGCTGTCCCTCCCCACAGGCAGCAGAGGGGCCCCCATGGGCGGCCCTGGCGGGGGCTGAGAGAGACCCCCAGGCAGAGCTCACCCCTCACTCCAGGCCCCCTGGCCTCGCCCCTCACCGATGCTTGGTGTCCTGTCTGGCAGAGCCTGTCAGGCCGAGCTGTCAGCCCGAGTGAGGCGGGACGAGTTCCTGCGTGAGGCCCCCCTGTGCCCAGGCCTCCCTGCAGTAGGTAAGGAGGGCGGTGTCCTGGCTGTGGGGCAAGCGGACGAGGGTGGGACGCCTCCCAGGCCCGGGTCTCGCCACCTGTTTCTGCGCTTGTCACGTGGATGCCTCCGCGGTCCCCTTGTGCTCCACACCCACGTCCTCACGGTCTCTCCCGGGAGGCCTCGGCAGCCGGCACCGTCTTAAGAGTCCACAGCCCAGCAGGCCGGGCCCCTACTGGCCGGCAGCGCTCTGCTTCACAAGTGGGCAGAGAACATGCTGACACGCCGCAGGGAACATGTGGCTCTAGAGGACCAGTCCTGTCGCGGTGGTTCAGGGGCCCAGAACCCACGCCTACCCGGCTCTCTGCTCCACAGACCCCAAAGGCTGGCAGGCCTCCTTGCAGGCCCTGAGCCTCCCCGAGCTGTCAGGAGCCCTGGAGGAGCGAGTCCGGGAGATGGGTGAGTCCAGGGGCTGCAGCCCACCAGCCGTAAGGTCTGCCCTGCCTGTGCCCCGGCTTGTGAAGCCGTGACTGTGCACTCCCGTCCTCAGGGCGAGTCCTGTGCTCAGTGACCCAGAGCCTGGAGAAGCTGCAGGCACTGAGCGGGAAGGAGAGCTGGCGGGAGCCGTAGCCGGGGGACGGTGAGTGTCCAGCAGCCACGGGCCCAGAGAGTAGAGTCAGTGGGGAGGCCGAGGGAGCCCCCTCCACTCTGCCTTTTCCCTTCTCAGAACCGGACGTGGGGTGACTGATCCACCCTGAAGCTGTGTGCCCGAGGACAGGAGGGCAGCGAGTGGGCGGCTGCGACAGCCAGAGGAGCAGGCCCCAGGAGCAGCAGCAGCAGGCAGGCAGGCAGGCAGGCCAGGGCCGGTGCAGGGCAGCGAGGCCTGCAGCGAGGCGGGACGGGGCCTCTCGTCATCTCGTCAGACCTGGGCTGAAGTCCAGAGCCAGCAGGGCCGTGGGGAGCGTCCCCACGCCATGCTGAGGTTCGCCCAGGTGGGCAGGCCTGGGGCCCCTAGGCAGCATAGGTCATTTGTGGGAAAATAAAACTTACACTCCGGTGGTGCGGGTTCGGTGCTGGCCTGCGGTCCTGACTGATGAGGCACAGCGAGGGGAGGGTGGCGCCGGGGTGCCCTCTGTTGCCCCATCCCTGGCCCTGCGGCAGGACCACCTGTGCACAGAGCCCCTCCCAACAAAGCTACCTAGCAAGTGAAGCACGCCCCAGAAAATCAGAGGAACAAGGTTCAGGTGTTTTATTACAGAGCCAGTGCTCCTGCCCACACGTGCCAGCGCTGCACCAAGGCTCCAAGGCGGGTGCCCAGGCTGGGGCAGGAACCTGCTGTCCTTACCAGCCAGGCTGGTACCACGGAAACCTCAGCTTCACTGAGAAGTCTTTTCATACCTAGGAGACCGCCAGTGATGACCCTCCTGACCTGGCGGCTCCGGCGCCTCCACTGTCACTGCACACTCAGCCGGCGCTGCCGGACCGTCTCCTGGGGGCGCCCGCAGAGGGTGCTGCCAACAGAGGGGGAGGCTCTCAAAGCAGGCCGAAGCAGAGCCACCCAGACCGGGAGAGGGGCAGAAGGCCTGTCACTCTTCATGGAGAAACCACTGGATCAGGCTCGTGGCCCAGTATCCACAGGGAGGTGGCCGTACCCTGCCTGGGAGGGGCAGGCAGCCTGGGCTCCAATCTGAAGGGCCCAGAGCACCACTCAGGCTCAGCCCCAGCCCTCAGTCCCTGGGAAGCAGGGAAGGGATACCTGCGTCTACCCCAGGCCTGCAGCCAGGACTGAAGAACACACAGCTTCCCTGTCCCTCCAGCAGCTCTGTCTACACCTGGGCCCCATGGCCCTGCCTGTCCACAGGGACCAAACCCAAGGAGGTACAGCTGCTTTGAAAACTCACCACAAGTAAAGCTAACAACCAAAATTCACAGTGTCACCTCCTAGCTCAGGCTGGGGCTGACTCAGGGCAAGATGCAGGAAAGAGTCAACCCAGTGGTGGCCTCCTCAAGAATAAAACTGCCCTGAGAAAAAACCAGCTTCTCCAGGGCCCTGTGCTTGCACCAATGGGCGTCAGACAGCCCCTGGCGCCCCACTGCCCCCCCCAGTCCACAGTGAGATGTGCGGAGTGTGCCTCAGCATGGGTGTGCCCAGGCCACCCGCCAGTAACTGCTCAGGGCACTGGAAATGACAAGGTGCCCACTCCCCCAGTCAGGTGGGGCAAATGTAGCACATGCTAGAAGACGGGCTGCAGGAACACAGCCCACAGGCAGAGAGAGCTGGGGAAGGGGGGCGGGGCAAAAGGGTACAGGAGGTACCTCAGGAGGAAGACGGGAGCAGCTTCTCCAGGGCTTTCTTCTGCTTCTCCGTGGCAGCGGCCAGGGCCTCAGCCAGCTTCTCCTCCGGCATCATGTTGAGCACCTTGAGGGCAAACAGGAGCTGGTACTTGGCGGTGCTGATGAAGGCGTTGCTCAGGAAGTTGGGAAAGCCCCCGACTCGGTCCTTCTGGGTGTACAGAGGGACACGGACGAGTCCCAGTACCTGCGGACAGAGGAGGAGGGTTGGGACCAGGACCCTGGGGACGGCGGGGCCGTTGCAGGCAGGGCTGGTGAGCCACTAGGCTGGGGGCAGGGCAGCCAGGTTGCCCAGGACATAATGTGAGGCCCTGGCGGGGGTGGGGGGCAACCGGCTCCTCGGGAAAGTTCAGCCCCTCCTTTCCCCCAGCGAGTTTCAACCCCCGCCCCCATGCACGTACCCCGCCCCCAAGTCCCAGCCCTCAGTCCCTGGCGAAGCCCCCAGTCCAGACCCCATGCTCCCTCTTACACCTGATGAATCCCAAACACCCCGTGTCACTCCCAGGCCTTCTAAGCGATGAAACCCACACCTAGAAAGAGCCGTCGTGCCCCCACCACGAGAACCCAACTTCTGTACTCTGCAGTTCACACCCCCCGGAGCAGGCACCGCCCCTTCCCAGCCTCCCACCGATCCCACGCCCCCACTCCCAGGATTGGCAATGGCAGGCAGCAAGGCAGATGGAACACAGCCCCGAGGGCGCCCCGGCCCGCCCCCACCCTGCCCGGCCCCTGGTCCCTCTCCCCACCCCGAAGCTGAGACAGCGTCACCCTCCCAGCCCGGCCAGGGAACCCTCAGGGGGACGTGTTACCCATCGGTGCCTTCCGCGGGGCCAGAGCCAAACCCCGGGGCGGGGGGCGGGGCCCGGGGCCCGGGCGGCGGCCCCACCTCCAGGCCGTGGTCCCGCGAGTGCACCGCGCTGATCTCCACGGCGTGCAGCTGCTCCAGCGTCAGCTGCCGCGCGTACAGGTGCGCCACGACGCGGTGCGGGCCCTCGGTCAGGTGCGAGCTCAAGTAGTCAGCCTCCGTGAGGCGGAGGCAGCCCAGGCCCAGGCCCAGCACCCGGTTCAGTCCGTCCTCCAGCGACCAGAAGCGCCGGTCAACGAAGCCCCCGGGGAAGCCCAGCAGCCCGTCGAAGCGCATCTGCATCTGCAACGGAGCGCCGGGTCACGGGCGTGGGTCCGAGCGGCGGTGCCCCGTTCCCCGGCCGCCCGCACGCCCGCGTCCTCACCAGCACCGAGAAGCGCATGGGGATGCGGCCGAAGAGCTGACCCGGGTTCGCGGCGTACAGCATGGCGTGGCACGAGTGGCTCCAGCCGGGGCCCAGGCGCATCGCTTCCACCCGACTGATCCGCTTCAGCTCCGGCACCACCGCCGCCGACATCTTGGCACCAGCGCCCGCGGCCCGGACGCCGCCCCTTAAGTGCGTGCGCGGCCCGCCCCCGCTCGGCGCGGCCAATCCGCGGGCAGCCGCGCCCCGGCCCCCGCCCCTCCACCAATCGCCGGCGCGCGTCGCGGCACAGCCGTAGCGGCGCCCCGGCGCATCGTTGCGAGGCGCAAGAAGCGTGCGCGGGGGAGCGGCGGCGCGCGCCCCAGCCACCGCCCAATAGCCGCGCGCCCAGAGCGTGCCCCGCCCACGGCCCGAGCGGACCAAGGGCCCTGGAGGCTCGACGGCCAGAGCGCACCCAAGTGGAGCGCGGACTCCCGGTCCCCGGCGCGGGGGCGGTGCCCGCGGAGTCCTGGCTCCGCCTGCCCGCCCCAAGAGGGAAGAAGTCTCGTGATCACTCTGCGCCGGGGCTTCCCCCAGCGGCCCAGGCAGCGCCGCCCTGCGCGGCTCCCGCCGCCAGCTCCAGGCTCGATCGGCGCAGGCCTCTGGGGCCTCAGTTGAGCCCTGGCACCACAGGGCGAATCCTCCCCTGCAGGCATGCCAGCCCCATCGTTCTGCCACCGGCTGAGCACTGGAATCCAAGGTTGCTGCCGTCGGCCTGCCTCTAGAAGAGCAGGACAGCGGGGCCCATAGTCCCAGTCCACTCTCAGCGCTGAACTGGGTGGGGTGCATGCTGAGGAACCCTGGGGCTCCCTAACCCCGCCTGCTGGGGTAGAAGTGATTGAGTCCCCGGGCAGGGAGCGTCCCAGCTTGGTAGGTAAGCACACTGACTGAAACTGCCCACCCTGGCCAGGTACCATAGTTCCTATTTGCAGGAGTTGTTTTAGGACAGGAGATCCTAGTAAGGAACAGGAAACTAATAAGCCACCACCAACTGGGAGAGTTCGGGAAAGGTCAAAAAGTGACACCACATGTCCAACCACCTCTCAGAATCCATCTCACTGGCATCCATCTTGGCTGAACAAGCTGTGTGCCACCAGGAAGGACCCTGAGTCAGAACAATTGGCCAAAGACAACCTAGAAACTAATCCCATCACCGTAAAACCGGAGACTGCGAGCCCCAAGGCAGAGCAGTCCATCCTGGCTTCCCTTACCCTCCTGCTTTCCGCCCAGGCGTCCCTTCCCAGTAAAGTCTCTTGCTTTGTCAGCAGGAGTGTCTCCTCAGACAATTCATTGCCGAATGTTACACAAGAGCCCACTTTGGGGGCCTGGAAGGGGTTCCCCTTCCTGCAACAAATAGCGACTCTGGAGGGGACTCTTCTTTGCTGCGACTGACATCCTGACCACTCGGGGTACTCAGGGACCAGCTTGCCCGCCGATGGACCAGACCCGGCGGCTGCAACTGGGACCTTTTTGTCCCTGCTCTCCTCTTGACACGGACAACTGGCCAGAGTGCCCTGACCAGTTAAGGAACAAGAGACTTTACTGACCTTTCTCCCCTTTGCTCTCTTTCTCCTTAACCCTTCCTATCCTACTCTTTCTAATCCCTTGGTCCTGGAAGCAGGATTCTGGTCGAAGGGCCTCAACCTGAGCTGAGGATTGGAGACTGATCACCTCCTCTTGGCAGAGAACTCAAATTCTGATTCTGTTCTGGTCTGGTTTCTGTTAAGGCCGAGTTCCAGACCCCCCTTCTCTGGAAGCCCAGGGTAAAATCCCGTAAGGCCTGGGTATCTGCAGGTGGCAAGAGACGTCTATAAGGCCACCACTTTTGCCCTTCTCTCCCACCTCCTCCCCCTTCTTCTTTCAACCTGGCTTCCTTTTCTCCCTTTGAAATCTCTGAAGACTTGAGATATTTTCATTTACTCTGTTAGTACTTGGATCTGAAGTTCTGTGTCTCTGTAGGAGGTTTTCTTAGAAACTGTAATCTTGTATTTAAGGGAGTGTTTTATGAGAACTGCCAGGTCTATGTGTGTGTTTTATATTCTGTGTTCTGATTTGTGATGCCCATTTTGCTTTGTGTGGCTACCATTCAGTTTAGACCTGCTGCCATTTTGTTAGAACTTGATTTTCTTTCCCTGTGCCTTGAGACCAGGGTTCTCAGGAACACCTATCTAGACCATCTCTAACTCCTGAGACTGAGGAAAAATGGGAAGAAGTCTTTTTATAAACTAGTGCATTTTACAGCAAAGGAAAACATAAGCAAAGTGAAAAGACAGCCTTCTGAATGGGAGAAAATAATAGCAAATGAAGCAACTGACAAACAACTAATCTCAAAAACATACAAGCAACTCCTGCAGCTCAATTCCAGAAAAATAAACGACCCAATCAAAAAATGGGCCAAAGAACTAAATAGACATTTCTCCAAAGAAGACATACGGATGGCCAACAAACACATGAAAAGATGCTCAACATCACTCATTATTAGAGAAATGCAAATCAAAACCACAATGAGGTACCACTTCACACCAGTCAGAATGTCTGCGATCCAAAAATCTGCAAGCAATAAATGCTGGAGAGGATGTGGAGAGAAGGGAACCCTCCTATACTGTTGGTGGGAATGCAAACTAGTACAGCCACTATGGAGAACAGTGTGGAGATTCCTTAAAAAATTGCAAATAGAAATGCCTTATGACCCAGCAATCCCACTGTTGGGCATACACACAGAGGAAACCAGAATTGAAAGAGACACATGTACCCCAATGTTCATTGCAGCACTGTTTATAATAGCCAGGACATGGAAACAACCTAGATGTCCATCAGTAGATGAATGGATAAGAAAGCTGTGGTACATATACACAATGGAGTATTACTCAGCCATTAAAAAGAATACATTTGAATCAGTTCTGATGAGATGGATGAAACTGGAGCCGATTATACAGAGTGAAGTGAGCCAGAAAGAAAAACACCAATACAGTATACTAACACATATATATGGAATTTAGGAAGATGGCAATGATGACCCTGTATGCAGGACAGCAAAAAAGACACAGATGTGTATAGCGGACTTTTGGACTCAGAGGGAGAGGGAGAGGATGTGATGATTTGGGAGAATGGCATTGAAACATGTATAATATCATGTAAGAATCGAAATGCCAGTCTATGTCTGATGCAGGATATGACACGCTTGGGGCTGACGCGCGGGGATGACCCAGAGAGATGTTGTGGGGAGGGGGGTGGGAGGGGGGTTCATGTTTGGGAACGCATGTACACCTGTGGTGGATTCATGTCAATCTATGCCAAAACCAATACAGAATTGTAAAGTAAAAATTAAAAATAAATAAATTTAAAAAATAAAAAAATAAACTAGTGCATTTTATATCGTAATGTCCAATTCATGACTAAGTTTAGAAAATGAAGCTAGATCTTGCCTTGTATCTGTCTGAATGTGTGTATGTCTTGGTATATCTTTGTTTCTGGATAACATTTTTGAGATTAATTTGTAAATGAGCTCTATTTAATTGACTTAAATAAAAGTAAGCAGCTTACAAATCAGATACCTCTAAATTAAATTGAACGATTCCAGGTTCACGTGAAGTGGGAAATATTAAGTATTAACACCTGGTGACACAGACATCCATCAATAAGTATAATACTTCTGTTGTACCTAGGTTTCAGTTCAGTTCAGTCGCTCAGTCATGTCCGAATCTTTGCTACCCCATGGACTGCAGCACGCCAGGCCTCCCTGTCCATCACCAGCTCCCAGAGTTTGCTCAAACTCATGTTCATCGAGTCGGTGATGCCATCCAATCGCCTCATCCTCTGTTGTCCCCTTCTCCTCCTGCCTTCAATCTTTCCCAGCATCAGGGTCTTTTCCAGTGAGTCCGTTCTTTGCATCAGTTGGCCAAAGTATTGGAGCTTCCTATAGGTTTACTAGAGGTCAAAGAAGACTGTATTCTGATACAAATTTGTCAGCAAGAAATGTACCTCATTGTGGAAAATACTTTAGGGAAACTAAGATGTGTTTTCAGTAGAAGGTATGAAAATACTGAAAAAAATACTGAAAAAAATTATGCATGATCAGGATTTTCTAAAATTGGATCACAATTAGTTGGGTAAATGGATTTTGTTAGGAATGACACAGCCATAGGAAACCTGGTTAGAGCCAACTAGGTCCAGTATGACAGAGTCGACTTTCACTAGCCCTTGAGCCTTGGTATATACACCCATTGTGATATAGCAGCAAGCTAAATGATACACCCATCAGCATTGACTGAATCTGACCAGATGTTCTAAACCCTTTTGATTGATTTTTTTGGACAAAACTTCCTAAATCGAATTCTGTTGAAGTTCTTTTGATCTCTAGTTAACTTTGGGGTGCTTCAGAGCACCCCTGAAACATCCCATAGAGAGGTATTAAACTAATTGTGTTTACTTGGTTGGTTAAATTACATGGGAAATATTATCAAATAAGTGATAAATCCTCGCAGGTTATAATATATGGTAAATATTACTAATATAGATATCCTAGACATTATATGGAGTTCCTAACATTCTGATATGTCCTAGTATTCTAATGAGAAGCCTGATGACTTCACAGAAGTTAACAAAAGGACTGAATGAAGCAGCGAATATGCATTTAGCTTTTCTGGTTTCTATCTGAAAAAATCACAGGTTTGAATCTGTGTTTTTGGGGAGTAGGGGAAACCTTCCCCTCAAACTAATTATGACAAGAACTTAGTAAAATTAGATGTTACAAACAACAATTATATTTTCTATCTGACTCCTTCAGAAATTGGACACTCTTGGTTTCTAATAACTTTATCAGATGAGTTAGGAAAGTTACCTCACTAACAGGTACAGAAATCTCAAGGAATTTTTAAGACCTTGAAAATGGAAGAATTCACCTAGATTTGTTAGGTGAAATCTATAATAAGCTTTTGGCATGACTCTCCCAGTCCTGAAAGGTTTTATTTTAAAAGTTCAGTCTGAGACTTTAACAGCAAAGTAAAAAGTCTACAATCAATTGGTTATATAAACCAGGTTAGGCCAATTTTTGAGAGCATAACTATTTTGCAAACAAACTAGCCTTAATTTGGTTATATTTGATAAAAATGAGGGTAACTGTAGGGAGAAAAAGATGTTTCGATAAATGTTAAATCTCAGTTTGTTAATGGAGGTCTGTATCTAGTAAGACTCATTTCCTGGATAGTTCTTTGCTGTTATGTGATATTAATGTAAAATTTAATTGAATTCCTAAAGAACACCCTAAGTTTGTTTCTGAAACTTACCTCAGTAATCTGTCTTTGGATAAAGATCAGATGTCTCATGAGCTGCAACCAGGACTGAAGGACATAGTTTAAGGAACTGTCTCCAACCTGGACGGAAGGACCTTTTTATTAGGTACTCTTAACTAGCTCATGCACAGTGAAATTGAAGGGAAATTGACTCAGACTAATTCCCACTTCCAAAGGCCCCTACAGTGGACTGGTCTATAGAGAGGACAGCTGACCTGATCTCACCTTAAAACGATGCTCAAACAGAGGAGAAACTGCACTACCCAGGACGAGAAGATGACATCAGAGATAAGACAGCTTGCCCAAGATGCTGGACCTGACTAGTATGATCATTTAAAATGTTTTCTTGACTTCTTAGACTTTTGCATATAAATCAAACGCTTTTCTATCATAGGCCTGATCCTATACTAGTTTTAGAAACAGTCCAGTTGTTGGGTTTGTGGCCAATTACCTGTGTCTAGTTCTGGGTTACCCTGGTGAATTTCTCTACTCCAAGGTGCAAACTGGTTGACCCTGAGAAAAGACTGGTTGACTTTAAAAGAAAAGAAAAATTATAGTCAGACCCAGGTCACTATTGATAATCACTAGATAGGGTGCCTCACCTGGCCAGTTAATGAAGCCTGCTGTGACCCTGGCCGTAAGTTTACTGTTACTCAGTCAGAGGAACAAGCAAAGTTTCAGCGAAGGAAAAAACATCTCCTGCAATTATGGGGTGGATTTATATAGATAACACCAGGCTATGGTAATTTAGGCATCCGTGTGCACCACCAGGAAGGACCCTGAGTCAGAACAATTGGCCAAAGACCACCCGGAAACTAATCCCATCACCATAAAACCCGAGACTTCGAGCCACATGGCAGAGCAGTTCTGGCTTCTCTTACCCTCCTGCTCTCTGCCCGCGCACCCCTTCCCAGTGAAGTCTCTTGCTTTGTCAGCAGGAGTGTCTCCTCGGACAGTTCATTTCTGAGTGTTACACAAGAGCCCACTTTTTGGCCCTGGAAGGGGTCCCCCTTCCTGCAACAAGCCCAGTACACCAAGTACCTTCCAAGTCAGACACCACAATGCCAAGTACTGTTGGAGGAAACAGGGTCTCCCCCATCCAACAAGGGAGGACCTGGGGCTCCAATGAAGGGGTTTGTCTGGGGGTTTGTCTGAGGGTTTGTCTAGGGTCCCACCCTAGACTCCCAGCGTCTCCCACCCAGTGTCCACAACAGAAAACCTGTGGAAGCGGGCCCGAGTTGCTTACCTGGTGTCAGTACTGGAGGAGGTCCAGGGCTCAGCAGCATCAGTGGGGCTCCCCTGGAGTTTGTGGGGCCACGCACTCCACTATTTGGCCCCAGCTTCATTTTTCTCCCATGGTGGACACCGATTTGCACTGCAGCCTGCACTCAGAATGGGCGCGCTGTGGCACAGGCTCCGGAGAGCTGTGCGGTGAGGGCAAGCCCCAGGCACAGCGAAAGGCTGCCCTGCGCAGGGCTGAGCAGGAGAGTGCCAGAGGGCAGGCAATGGTTGGGAGGACCCGCCAGAAACTCACTTGCATTGGGTCCACAGTGGGCTTCCATCAGATGTCGGGGGTGGGGACCCAACAGAGAGGCTTTGGGAGACAGTGAAGGACAGGGAGGCCTGGCGCGCTACAGTCCACGGGGTCGCACAGAGCAGATGTGACTTAGCGACTGAACAGCAAGAGAGGCTCTCCCCGACTGAGGCCCTCTGCCAGGGTCAGGGCCCTGGTGGGGCAGCTTACCGAAGGGAGAGCTCATCAAGGGGAGGGGCCAATTCAGAGAGGACACTGCCTCCAGGCTGCGCACACGTTAACAGAGGAGGCGGGTTCGTCCGGGGTCAGTGTGCAGGGGCATCAGTGCAGCCCACGCGGGAACCCATGTGACACTGAGCGTCCTCCCACACTGAGGTCACACCCGACCAGGCACAACCAAGGGTGGCAGCCTTGCCGGGAGCAGGGACAGGCTGCCAGAGTCAGAGGGCCCATGGGAGCCACTTGGAACCATGTGCAGAGGAGCCAGGACCCACCTGACAGGTGGTTCTGGTGGTAGGTATGCCACTGCTCAGCCTTCCCCTACTGGGAGACTTGCTGGTAAGGGGAGCTGAGACCAGGCGGGGGGTTCCGGCTGGGTGCCAGCATCCTAGCAGCCAAACCTAATTTGCTCCCCACAGGACAGCTAGAGAAACCTGCTCCCTTGCCAAGAAGCCTCTGATTGCTCCTAGACTGAAACTGCACCCCACACCCCCAACTCTGATGCTTGGGCCACTCAAGCAGACACGCCAGGCCCAGTCTCCAGGCCTGCGTCCCTGATGGGCTGACTGCCAGGGGGCAGCCTTCAGGGCTCAGCTGGAATGTGTCCTTGGTGGAGCCCTCCCCAGCCACGGGTTAAACCCACTCCATCTCATGACCTGCCGACTCGCTTCCTAATGGTCCCCAGACCTGGGAAAGACTTGGATGACTTGTGTGGCGTCTCGCTGATAGAAGGCAGGCTCCTGGGAGGCCTTGCCCATTCCGCCCTCTGCTGGCACAAGCCCAGGCACTCGGTTCATGGCAGCGGGATGAACCGGCAACGGGTACGCAGCGTCACTGGCACACCTGGGGGCCCGGGGCTCCGCCAGCCTCTCAGGAGGCAGGGCTGAGGTCTGAGGGTCCCTCCCCGCTTTGCTCCAGGCCCACAGTCAGCACGGTGACGGTTGGAAGAGGAACAGCAGCCGTCTTCACGGCCTCCTGGAAGCTGGAGGTTGCTGGCATCTTAGACTTGAGGGAACCGGGGCTGCAGCCATGAGCGGGCTCCCACACCACCCGGCCTCCCAGGTGGGAACCCGAGCCTGGCGGGGCTGGGCACGGAGGGAGCGGGCAGGATACTGCTGTGCGGTTTTATTACTATAAATATACAGTAAAAACGAACAAAAACTAGCCAATCAGAGTACATCAAATGACAGCACGTGTGAGTCCAAGACAGGCCAGTCTGCACCGTCCTGCAGAATCACTGACACCAACACAGATGGTGAGAGGCTGGGGTGCTGACCGTGAGAGGAGTGAGCAGCAGGACACGGCCTCCCCGCCTGTGTGTGCAGGGGTGTGTGTGTGTGCATCGCCACGTGTGCCCCCAGGAGCACATGGTGGCCGAGAAGGGAGGGCACACAGGAAGCCAAGGGGCTGGGGCAGGCCGCCCCGGCTGTGGCCTCTGCTCACAGGCTCAACTGGAGAGAAACGGGGGCATCCCCCGAGTGCGGCTGCCAGCCGCCCTGGGACCGTGCTCCCTGGGGCAGCTCCGCAGGGATCCAGGCCCTCTCTCGCTGGCCAAGGGCCGGCTCCTGAGTGCTGAGACCCACCTGCCAGGCTCAAGGCCCTGCATGGGCAGCCGGTCCAGGGCACCAAGGCCAAGAGCCCCCTTGGCCTTTCTGCTGTCCAGAAAATGTATCTTTAAAAGACGAGGTCAACTCAGATGGGATCCACAACCCCCAGGTAGGTCCCACCACAGGAGCTCCAAACTGAAGGAATCAAGAAGGGACGGTGAGTCACGTCTACATGGCAAAGAGAGGGCAGAGAAGCCCAGGGGCCTGTCACGCGCCCCGGGGGAGAGCAGTGCCACGGGCAAGTGGAACCCCCACCTGGAAGGTCTGGTGTAAGGTGGGCGAAGCTGCCTCTGAGAAGGCGCCAGGCTCAGAGAAGGGCCCAGACAGAACCCCTGCCAGTGGCTGGGCCCACGGCAGGTCTGGCTGCCAGGGCGGCAGAGCGGAGGGAGGCTCCCCATGGGGCCAGTGGGGAGGGGAAGGCCACACGCACGGTGGGGGACAGGCACTGTTTCCTTCATTGGCTGAGACTCGGCCCCCGCTTCCTTCCCTCGCAGAGTCCCGCATCGTTTCCTGACAGGCTGTGCTTGGTCCGCCACCGAATTCTCCGCTTTGCCACGTTCACTGGCGCTAACGGGCCCCTCACGGGCTTGGGAGCTGTGGAGGCCCATCCAGGCTTCTCATGGGCAACCAGCCCCCCGGGGCATGCGGGGGGAGCCAAGAGCTCGGCGCCCAGGGCAGAAAGCCGCCGTCCTTCATTGTGTACCATCGGCAAACACGTCGACCGTAGAAAAGGGGAGTGGGCGGAGGAGACGGTTAGCTGTCCTCTCTGATGGAGGGTCACGCGGCCCCTTGAAGCCGGAAACCACACCGCCGTGCAGACTGGAGGGTCCGGGGTCACGCTGGGATCTTGGCGGAGGTGGGGGCTCTGTGCTGCCAGCCGGGCCAGGCTCTCAGAGCGGGGTAAACTCAGCGGCCCTGGGGTCGGGGCTGGGGCCGCCAAGTGGGGGCCGGGGGTGCCCAGCGATGTGGAGGCTGCGGGGAGTCTCCATGGAGGTGGAGCATCCTGCAGGGCGAGAGGGCGAGAGTCAGCGGGCGGCCCATGGGCTCTGGGCTCCCGCAGCCGCCCAGCATGTTCGCAGCGGGGCACACAGCATGTTCGCAGCGGGGCACACGGCGGGCCGGCGACCTTGGCCAGATGAGGGGTGCCCGCCACTGGCCCCTGCCCACGCCCATGCTGAGCTTCCTGCTTCTGCCGGGCCACTGTCCCGTCACCACTGGGTTCAGCTGGACTCGGTGCCCCTGGCAGATGGGCACACACAGTGGGGCCTGGGGCACCCCGAGTGGCACCCCCAGGGTGCTATGAACCACCCCTGTGCTCAGGTCACTCCGGAGCACTGGTGCCCTGGGGCGCCACACCTCGCAGGCCCCAGGCAACTTTAGGGGCAAACCCAGGTGTCCCTGGGGCCAGCGACAGACCCTTGGGGACCCAGCGAGGGGACTGTCTTCTTAGGAGCTGAGGCTGCACACGGGAAGCCAGCTCTGCCATGTAGCCCGGAAGACAAACACGGTTCTCCGTAGCCAGGTCTGAGACGTTTCCCGCTTCTCAAAGTTTTACCCAAGTGGCAACACTATCTCCCAAGGATGAGGCTGGGGCCAACGTCATAAAAGTGCCAGGTCTGATTTCAGTTGAAGCTAAGCATTGTCACAAAAAGCGACCAAGGAAGATAGGAGAGGTCTGTGGAGGAATGTTGTCGGTGGCGGACCCCGCAGTCGGGCAGCACAGCTGACCGATGGACCAAGTCCTCCAAGGCCGACAGCTGGGGGCGGGACCCCACCACATTCATCTAGAAACCCTGGGCCATCGAAGGCGCCAGATTCTCTCTCTCCAGACTTCCCAGTGGGCTGAGGTCACCTGGAGGAGGGGCAGGGCCTCCCTCTCTTTGGGGTTGTTCTCGGAATGGCTTTCGGTAAGATGTCCATTTGGGCTGTCCGGGGACCACTCACAGGCTGACCCCAGAGCATGCTGGTGTTCCAGGAGGTTCCAGAGGTGGGGGACAGGCTAGTTATCAGCAACAGCAGGGTCCTGGCTGGTGCTGAGTCACTGATCCTGGGACCCTCGAGGCTACAAGAGCCTCACTGGGCCGCCTGGTCCAGAGGGAAAGTCCTCCGGTTCCAAAGGCTGGTCGGACCCCTCCCCCAAGGACCACCTCTCTGGAGCACCCCTGCTGTGGCCTTCGGAAGCCTCTGGATTCAAAATCCAGGGCCCCGGAGAAGACTTCCCCATATGGGGAAGCAGCCCCCCGCCCCTCGTGCGAAGGCATCACGTACCGGCTTACTCCTCTAAACCAGCGGAGCAGGAGCCGGGCCCCAGGGCTGCCAGAGGAGGAGAGAGACGGAAGCTCGGTTAGCAGGGCGCTCAGAGGGGCCGCACGCTACAGGCAGAGGCGCCGGCAGAAGCGCCGGCGGGGGACTGAGGTGCAGGCGCAGGGGCGGGGTATGATAGGAACAAACGCCATGCGCACGCCAACAGGCTGACGCACAAGAGAGGTGCCGAGCCCGTTTCCCCGTTTCCCAAGAGCGCGCCCGTGCCTGGTGCTAAAGCAGAGGACGCCAGGCCGGAGAAGGACGTGGGCAGCCAGCAGGGATGAGGGGCTGGGTGCGGCGGGGACGAGGGGCTGGGCGCGGCGGGGCCCAGCAAGGGCCTCCAGCCCGCCGCGGGGCTGCTGGGGCGCCGGGCATCGCAGGCCTCTCCGCTTTACGGATTTGCCCACCCCAACTTTATCCCATCTGGCAGGTTACACTAAGATCCACTAAACCACGGTTCCTCCACCCAGAGGACACCGTGCAGTTGCTGAAAAGACGGTACCCACCACGTGTGGGGGCTCGCATTCTTAAAGCCACACAGTGCCGCAGGAGATGCTCAGGGTCTCTGCTGAAGGAGGAAGCCCCGGGGACAGAGGCGGCGGCATGGGGGTGGGCGGTCACAGAGCTGGTGGATCCCTGAGGGCCCCGGCCTGCCCCCAGGGGGAAGCGGGTGCAGGACAGCCCAGAGTGGCCCCCGTTCTGCGCTGGCATCAAGAACCAAGCCCACCCCGCTGTCCGGTGACGCACCAGGGCCAGCCAGTGGCCTCTGCCGCTCTCCCCATCCCGCAGCTGGCCAAGATCCACAGGAGGTCTGAGACACGCAGGGGGTCCTGACCGCCAGAAGTCCTGGGCCCACTGACGGGCCGGGCCAGCCCTGCAAACGCCTGGACGCTCTGTGGGCCACTCAAGGGGTGAGAAGTAGGGGGCGGCCCTGCATGGGCTGAGTGTGCTCGGGGTGCCCCCCAGCGGCACCCAGGGGCCAGGGCGAGAGGCAGTCGGCAGGATAGGCAGGATCAGGATCGGCTCAAGGCTTGGGGAAGCGGAGTCTCTCCTGACCCCTCCTCCCCAACCCGCCCGACCAGGTTTTCACCCTAAGGAAACACCAGGTCCTCTGGAGTCCCGAGTCACTCTGACAGAGCTTCGCCCGTGGGTTCCTCGGGGGGGGGGGGGGGGGGGGGGGGGGGGGGGGGGCGGGGCCTGTGTGTGCCGGTGAGCCACCTACTGTCTGCTTCCTCACACCAGTACCCCAACCTCCAAGCTCCCTCTGTTTGCACAGGCTCTGCTGCTCGGCCAGAAGCCCAGGGACAAGAGGCCCTTCCACACTGAAGCCCGTCTCAGCCCCCCAGTGCCCGGCCATAGCTCAAGGCAGTGCGGCTCTTGGGGCAGGCGGGGGCAGAGAGGAAGGCCTTCCCCGCCACCAGGAAGGAACCAGGCTCTGAGGGCAACGAGGCTGCTCGTCTCGACTCCAGAACCTCAGGTGTGGCGCCCTTACCTGGCAGGTAGACGTCGGCAGGTGCACCGGGCTGGCTGCGGCCGCAGGGCTCGGGGCTGCCGTCCTGCAGGACATTCTCTATGGATGGCACGCGGCTCCCTGCAGGGGACAGGGCAGGTGGGGGGCCTGCAGGCAGGAGGTGGTCCAGCCATGCCCCCGAGCCCAGACCCCACCCCGACTCCCCCGTTCTCCTGGGACCGAGGCAGACGGTCCATTATGTTTTCTTCCTTTTTCCTTTTCTCCTGCCCCCAGACCCCCAGCATGGGGCTCTGTTTTATTAGAAAGACATTCCATGCCCACATTGAAAAGAACGTCTGCTATCTTCCAGAATGGGCAGGTGCCCCAGGCCCACAGCAGGGCATTCACGTGGGGGGTGGATCCTCCTCCTTACATGTCAGACCTCAGCTAGGACCTGCCCTGCGCTTCTGGGGCCCTCAGAGGGCCCTGGATCCCAAAACAGGGCCCTGGAGGCCCCAGTCCTGGAGCAGTGTGCAGGCAGGAAGGAGCTGCCGCCACTGGGGGGTGAAGCTGAGGCCTGAGGGGCAGACAGGCCTGCCTGCACGGTGAATAGGAAGCGACAGCACTGGGCTCCCAGGGGGACACCCCCTTCCTGGCACCACTCCCAAGGGCCTACAGGCTGCGGTCACCCCGTGACCCTCGGGGCCAGGGGCCACGCAGCCGGGAGGGCTCACGCTGCCAGAGATGGCAGGGTGCTCTGAGGATCTTGACCACACCCAGGCCTCCCCCGACACCAAGCCTGGTGAACCTCTGTCTCCTTGTCTGATGCGAGGAGGAACCACTGGGACAGCAGAGGGATGGCGTCTCCAAGTCGCATCACCTCCCTTGAGGCCCCGCGGTGGCTTGGCGGGTCCCTGCCCCACCCTGGCAGTGGCGGCTGGGACTAGAGCCCAGGGGCCACTGAGTGCTAACGAAACGCTCTGCTCAGGAAGGGCGCCAGGACCCCCGCACGGGGGACACACAGGGGAGGGACTGGCTGAGCTGTGCACGTCCCCCGGCCATCGGCCACACCAGGCCCGAGTCCCAGAGGCCCCGGTGGGACCCTGCCGTGGTGGGACAGGCAGAGCCGCACGCCAAGAGCATGAGGCACCAACCACGGCAGAACCGTCCAGGTGGGAAGAGAAAAAACGGCTGTTGCCACTGAAGGACGGGCAGGGAGGGAAACCAGGCGGCCGAGGGCTATCCTCCGTGCAGGAACTGCGGTGTGTGGTCAGCCAGCAAGGCTCAGAAAACCCTCAGAGGAGCGGGGCGGAGCACAGCGGGGCTCAGGCCAGGCAGCACTCACCTTGCTTCAGCGACGAAGTCTCATCCACCGTCTCTGTCATGAAGCTCTAAGACACAAGACACGTGCTTGGACCCTGGTGCTGACAGCCAGGCCCCAGACACGGGGGCCCCCACAGCCTTCAGCCACTAGCTGTGGGGGCTGGGAGGGCAACAGGCAGGCAGTGGGGACAGATGGACAGGGCAGGGGCCTCACCTCGGGGGAGCTGCTCAGCGCCAGCCCCGCCCCTCCCGGCGCGGGCAGAGCCTCCGAGTCGTCCTCCTCGTGGATGGGGGACGACGGGGACCGGAGGGTGCTGGGGACAGAGGGGGCAGAGGACAGGCCGGTGAGCTCAACCAAGCCAGCCCCAGGGGCCCCAACAGCCAGGGGGCCAGCACAGGTGCACCAGGCCGGGGATGCGTGGCAGGAGGCCCCAGGGCCCGCACAGAGGGGAAGGGAGCCGCGGCGAAAGGACAAGCCCAGGGCCTCCCCAATCTTTGGAGCCGCTCTGTGACACAGAAGGCGCTGGGGCTGTGGGAGTTCTACAGAACCTGTGCCTCCTTCATTCTGTTCTAGAAAACCTGCGAGCGTCTGAGAAAAACTGAGCCCAGCAGGGCTGGTCACCAGCACCTCCACGGGCGGCCCGGAGGACCCATGACTGACCTGTGGCCAGGCCCCGGACACATGGCCCCCGGCTCGCAGTGGGGCAGGCAGGGTGGGGGCGGTGCAGCTGGCAGGGCCGCACGGCGCCGCAGGGGGCTGCCGGTGCTGGGCTCACCTGTCAGGGGACTTGCTCCGGGGCTTGCCCTTCTGCAGGCTGCTTTCCACCATTCGATCGATCCCAGCAAGTGGACAGCTGGCCTGCGACAGGCCGTCTGAGACGCCCGAGTAGGTGATCTCCTCGTAGAGGGGAGCCGTGGGGACGGCTGGGGGGACGGCTGGGGGCACCGCCCGAAGGCCATTGAGTGCCTCGAGCAAGGAGATGGGCTCGTAGCCGGGCGGGATGCTGTCAGCGCTCTGCGGAGGGAGGTGGGGTGAGGGGCCAGCCAGCCAGGCGCCCGCCCACTGCCCACGGCGCCCCCGAGATGGTCTGCTCCCCAGAGCCTCCTCTCTGACCGTCCCCCGACCACTCCACCTTCCAGGGTCTTGCCCCCCGCCCTCGGGGGGCACCCCTGCCCAGGGAGGCCTCGGCCATCAGCCGTGGCCCTGGACATCCAAGTGTCCGTGTGGTGCCCAGGAAGGAGGCAGAAAAGGCGTCCAGAAGGCCACCCGCCCCGGCCTCGGCCAGCCCCTGCCTGGCTTTCTGCTCCTGCCTGATGGGCGCAGAGAGTGGGGGGGCGCAGTTAGTAAGAGGAAGGGCCGGAGCAGGAGGGCAGCAAAGCCGTGGGAGAAGCTGCTGGGAGCGCGCGGTCCAGGCCAAGAGGACCCGCCCGACACAGGTCGGGGCCAGAGACCTTCCGGGGCTGCGCAAGCACTGCTGGGCCGACACGGGCTCCCGGGAGTCTAATGGGCCCAAGACTGGTACTGCCCACGCTGGGAGGATCCAACCAACGGGCTAAGTTCAGGGCTAAAGGCGAGCGCGAGGTCAGGCACCGGGGGTGTTAGTTGGGCCGCCGGGGCCATGGGTGGGACGGCCACCTGCCATCACAGCTTGTGAGCGAGATGAAGGGCAGTGCGCTCTCCTCGGAAGCCCTGCCTGCCCTGCTGACCTGCAAGAGGTGACAGGGTGAACCTGGGGGCCGGGCAGGCAGAGGAGCCGGCTGGGGCTTCCTGTCCTCAGCGGCCACCTCTGGGCCACCTGGGACCACCACAGCGCCTGCATCTGCTCCCAGACTGCCTACAGGTTCAAGTTATTACTCTGATCTCCCTCGCCCCTCGGAACAGGGAGAAGAAAAGGAAATCTCTGTGTCTAAGCTGACCCTCGGGGACCCCAACTCTCTGCCTTTTACCAAGAGGGGGGGTCCAGGCAGACGCCTGGCCCGGCAGCCACTCACTACCTGCCCCCCGCCTGCCCCCACCCCGAGATGCAGGGGAAATGAGAGAAATACGAGTGTTGGCCCGCAGGGCAGGGGTGCAGGGCGAGCAAGCGTGAGGGACATTCGCAACAAGAGCCTTAGTTCCACCTCCGACATCATTCCACTGCCAGCAAGAAAAAAAAGGGAAACAGGGCACTTGGGAGAAAGCAGAGCTGGCAAGAGGGGTGCCGGGGCTTCGTGCCGACAGACCTTGTGTTCTGCTTGTTCCACAGAACTCCCTTCCTGGGCGGGCACGCCGGGACTGGGGAGAGTGGGTCTGACAGGTTAAAGGAACTGGACACACTGGCCTGGGGTGAAAGTGCGTGCCCGTTCCGTCACTGTAGTCATCGGGGCACGGGGCAGAGACGAAGCCACGGGGCCAGACACACTTACTGTTTCCCCTTTAGGTTTCTTGCTGGCCAGGGAGGCGGGGTGCGACTTTGATTTTTTAAAGGGACACTGTCAAGATAAAAATCATAGGTTTTACCGCTGCCACCCCCCGTGCGGCGCCGAGTGGGCTGGACAGGGTCTCCCTGGCCTTCTGGCCTCCGGGCAGGCCGGGAGCCAGCGCTTTGCAAACTCTACCAGCCTCTGAGCTGCCCGCGGGGACTTGCCTGAGCACGGGTTCTACCTCAGGGCCTGGGTAGGCTGGGCTTGTGTGTCCTCTTGGCACTGGAGGAGCCAGTCCCTGTCCCCAGCAGCCACTCCTGGTCTGGGCCACCCCCCCACCCCCCGCTGAGCAGCAGGTCCTGGCTGGGGCGGGCATGACAGTGGCCAAGCACGCCCCACGAGGGGGCCCAGCTGGGCACAGAGAAGGGAGCTGGAGGCCCAACACGGCCTGGTCGACTCATCGCCAAGCCTGACTCCTAAAGATGGAGTTAAAGCCCCCGATCGCTCCCACTCAGTGCTGATCTTAAGATACATGGCAGAAAATGGCTCACGTGGGCTCTGGTGCTTTGTGGAAACTGCTCGCGCAGGGAACGTGGTGGAGAACGAGGGCCACTTACTTGGGATCATAACCTCCAGAGAGGGCTGCGCTGGCCCTCGGGAGCGTGCGACGTTAACCATCCATGCCCTGGGCTGTCCTGCACTGTGGGAGGCACTTCAGCCCTCCCACAGTGAGAGGGACAAACACGGGAGGGTCCCACCTGACCCTCGGACACCAGGGCAGAAACCGGGAGTGGTGGCAGTAAGAACCCACTGCCTGAGCCCACCCTCCATGGAGCAGCCAGCCTCCTGCCTCGAGTTGGGAACCTCAGCACCGTTCTCTCCACCAGCAACATGGATGGTGCTGGAGAAAGTGCTCACTGCTCTGAAATAAAGTCCACCGTTAAACGGCCGAGGGCTGGTTTCAGAGCTGGAAGCCCTGGTGCCCACAGGCCTCACAGGATAAGCAGTGTGGCTGGCCCGGGACAGTGGGGAGATGGGCATCCTTGCACCTGATCCAGGGGCACACAGCACCTTAAGATACTGAAAGAGAAGCCAGAAAGCTGAGTCTCCGGGAGGATTCTCAGACTTAAACACTGGCCCAGTTCTCAAAACACTGGGGCAGAACTCGTCACACCTGCTGGCCCAGGGCAGGCACCGTCTGTGGGGATGCCAGGCCAGGCGGTGTTGGCTCGTCTCCCTTTCAGAGCCCTGGCAGGGCCTCTGAGAATCATGGGATCCAAAAAACTCAATCGAGAGCCAAGAAAACAGGCTCACAGGCTGACAACGCTCAAAGCCAGCGGGGACCCGAGAGCCGGGCCTGCCCCACGTCCATCCTCCATCTTTTGCCCCTCTGCCCACCTCGGTGACCCCCGAACCCCTGCCCCGTCTGTGTGTCTCTCCACATTTCCTTCTGCTTCTCCACCTGCCCTTTTCTCAGCACCGCCCTGTCAACCTTCATCCCCATCCGCCTATGTCTCTGTGTTTCTGTGTCTGACTCCCTCCCCGTCTCTTGAGGTCCCTGAAGCCTGATCTAACTCCCCTCGTCCGCTGCAGCAAGGTCTGACCCACGGTTCCTCGGGAGCAGGTGCGGCGGACGGCTGCAGGTGCCCTCCTCTGTGCCTGGGCAGGGGCTGGGAGGGCAGGGAGCAGGTGAGGACGCGCCACTGCCGCCCTTCGGAGGAGAACTCCCTTCCTAAGAGCACACAATGCCCCTGGCTGTCTGGTGTGGTGGAGCAGAGGTGACTGATACCACGACTCAGACTCAGCCAAAGGTCACCTGCGTCTCAGAACCTTGCTATTGGTAGAAGCAACGTCCTCGGGGCAGCTGGCGCTCACGGGGCCGGGGTCGACCCCCCCACTCAGCCTCACCGTTGCCCCCTGGGACCAGGCAGGTGAGCCAGGGGCCCCAAAAGCTGGCAGGGCACGGCCCTAAGGGCAGAGCCTGGGCAGCCCGCTGCTGACCCACCAGCCCCACCAGGAGCCCTCTCTGTCTGAACGTGAGGGAGGGGCCTTACAGTGGGCTGGGCTTCTCCCAGGCCCCACCCCCGCCCTCTCCAGCTCCAACACAGAAAGGAAGAAGCACTCACAGAATGTTCGTCATGGTCCATGCTCTGGGCCAAAACAGGGCTGAAGGAGATGGGGGACAGGGCCCCCGGCTTCTTGCGCACCGCCCGGATCTGCAGAAGAGCTCGGAACGCTGCGGGGGAGGGATGGGTTCAGGTCAAGTCGGGGCAGCACCCTGAGACCCTGGCTGGGTTTCGCGGACCCTGACAACCACCCACGCCGCAGTGATCCCAGGAGAGGCCCGGGTTAAGGTTAAAGGAGAAAAAAAAAAGAAGGGAAAGAATATAAGTAGATTCCTCCCCGTAGAGAGCCAGAGGCTCCAGGGAAACATGCCACCTTCTTGGAATTGAATATGAGAATGAATTCCTAAAGACCATGATTCTCAGACACGAGGAATTTCAGTCAGTCCAATACAGCTGATGAAACAGATAACCACCATTATATTTTAGTTTTCAGGTGGATGAAGAATTTGTTTTGTGAAAAGTACGGTAGTCATGAAATAATACTTGTTATTGAAAACGAAACAAATGATTTAATCACAACAAAAGCCTTCAAAATGCCCTGCCTTGGTCTCCTTTGACTGTATATACAAACAACTGAACGCCTTTAAGCTGGAGTGTAATTCACTAAAAACAAAAGTAAATCCAATTGGGAAACAAAGTAAAATGACATGTTATTAATCCTTACTGAATGTAAGTTAGGTTTTTTAATATGCTAAATGATTTCATAGGGCAAAGAGCACTTAGTTACAAAGACCGATTTGCATTAAAAAAAAAAAACTGGACTTTTTTTTTTTTTTTTTCACCAGGCTTCAGGGCACCCACCAGTCTGTGGGATCTCAGTCCCCACCAGAGATTAAACCTGGGTCCCAGCAGTGAAAGCCTGGAGCTCTAACCACTAGGATACCAGGGAACTCCCTGAGCTTTGCTATTTGTAAATCACACTTTCTTCTTCTCTCCCAGGGTTTCCCAAGGCCATGAATATTGATTAACTGCTCTGAAGCATGATTTTAACGTAGCTATAAACTATCCAACAAAAGAGCTTTATAGTGAACAGTCACTGACCAAAGAACGAAACACAACAACAAAAACATGTTTTTATGACCCGAATTTCAAATCTACCCATGCACTGCTTCTGAAAGCAACAATACACCTGACAGCCGCCTATGACTGAAAAAAAAAAGAGCCATCCTTTATTTATTCAGAGACAATGTCCCGCAGCGGCCACATGAGGGCGCCCTCACTGCCCACACCCAGCACCCACTGGGACCGGGCCAGGACCCCAGAGACGGACCCATGTCCTGAGGACGTTCCTTCTCTGCTGGAGGATGGACGTTTTACTCAGAATTCGGCCTGATGTGACAACTTTTTCCAGATGCTCCAAGAAACCAAATTTAACTCCGTGATCATTTACACCCAGCACATTTTCCACTTTATTGTCGCGTCTTATCAGACTCATTTGAAAAGACCCTGATACTGGGAAAGACTGAAGGCGGAAGAATGGGACAGCAGAGAATGAGATGGTTGGATGCCATCACCAACTCGATGGACATGAGTTTGAATAAGCTCCAGGAGTTGGTGATGGAGGCCTGGTGTGCTGCAGTCCATGGGGTTGCAAAGAGTCGGACATGACTGAGCGACTGAACTGAACTGCTCTGAGTCTGTCCCATGTACTCCTTGAGAAGCTCTGAGTTGCTGATCGCGTCTGGGCAGCTCCCTGCACACACCGGCTGCCAGTCCCTCCTGGACCAGATCCGACCTCCCCGGAGGTCCTCGCCGTGACAGCAGGGACCCTGCCTGTGCCCCACCCCCACCCGACCCACTCACGCAGCCGGCAGATGGGGCAGTTGCTGGCCTGGTAGCGCAGCGTGTCCGCACAGGAATTGCAGAGGCAGAGGTGGCGGCAGGGCAGGATCAGCGTGTCCCGGAGGTCAGACAGGCACACCACGCACTCGTTGCTGTTGTCGCTGTTCTCCTCGTCCGAGGGCTGCGGGGACACGAGGTGCCCAGGGTCAGTGGCTCCCGAGGCCAGAGGTCGGGGGCTGGGGACCTTCCCCCCGGGGGCTGTGGGGGCCAAGGGAAGCCCCCGGGGGCAGAGGAAGGTCACGGAGGAGCAGGGTGTCCCCCTATCCACCCCCCAAATCGAGAGGACTCAGGTCTCCTGTTCCCCACAATTGAGGGGGTCTGTGCCCCCACACGCAGGCTCTGTGGGCTGCCAGGCTCCCCTCACGGATGTCGCACCACGAGCTGAGCCGCTGCTGTGAAGGGGGAAAGGCCAGGGCCACCTGGGCAAGGTCTGGGGGCAGAAGTGGGCCCGGCGTCCCAGGCTGCCCTGACAGCCGGAGCCCAGTGATGGGAAGGAGGCAGCACATTTGCTGGAAAAGGACAAAACGTCCCACAGACCCTGATAACTCAAGAATGAAGGAAAAGCGATGGAGCCGGGGTCCTGGGGCCTCCAGGGGAAGGCACAGCAGGGCCCTGGCCAGGATGGGGGCCCAGGCAGGTCGCCGCCTCCGAGCAGCCAGCAGAGCGCGGGGGGGCACGCTGGCCTGGCCTGCCCGTGGGGCCGCGGGCACGCACCTTGGTCTCCTGGTTGTTCTTATTCTCGATGCCGTATATCTCCTGCAACAGGTAGCTGACCCGGTCCACCTGCAGGGCAGAGCGGTCTCTGGGCACTCACCACCCCCCCGCAAGGGCTCCTCTGCAACCCCCAGCCCGACACCCCCTCCCAGGGGCCGGGCTCGGATCTAGGGGCAGGCGTGGGCATCCACTCTGTCCAACCCCCACCCCCGCAGGGAGCAGATACTGCTGGAGACGGGCAGGGCGAGGTGCCCACAGGAAGCATGGACACTGGGTTCGGCCAGGCCCTGTCCAGCCCAGATGGCATGGAGCCAAGCTCTACTGGGCCCGGTGATCATACTTTCTGTTCACCTTATCAGGCCCAACCCCACAGGAAAACGACTCTGGACCCTCCTGTCACCCCTCCTGCCCAAGACTGACCAGGGTCAGGCCTCGAGCTGACTGCGTTTCAGAGTGGCCTGAGTTGCTGCATTTCCCACCACACAGACCACAAAGACCCTCCTGAGAGCCACGGTGTGCCAGTCAGCTCTCCTGAAACCCATGCCTGGACCACCACTGGGGTCTCCTGCCCTCCAGCCACCTCCAGGCGTTGGCCCTGCCAGGGTTCTCTCGAGCCCTCTCTTCACTGACCACCACCAGCCCCGGGCCGTGGCTGACATGCCTGAGCAGCGGCACACAAGGGCAACCTGATCATCACAGCTCTGGAGAAAGACCCCACCAGGGCTACGGTTAAACCAGCCTCTAGGCTCGGCTCAGGGGGCCCTGGCCTCTAAGTCCTCACAGAACGTACTGAAGCAGGAGGCCCCCAGGGGTGATTCTTCCTGGGGCTGGAACATGGAGTTACTGACTCCAAAGAAAGGCCGTATTGGTCTACAGCTCCCACGGGTTCCAAGAGATTCCATCTTTGCCTTAAATATGGATCAAGTCGATTCAAGTCTTTATTCAACACAGAGGTCATTTCAGCAAATTGGAAGGAGGACGGAGGGAAACTGCAGTGTTTCTTTCCTAATTTCTTCCTTTCTTCCCTCCCTCCCTCCTCTCCTTCTGTCCAGTCACACGTTCAGCCAATGTTTACACAAGACTCAGGACTACAGTGGTCAACACAGATATGCAGTGGGTACGTAGTACACGCAGACACACCCAGTGGCTCTGACCCTGACTTCTGGAGCCCAGGGCCCACTGCAGCGGTGTCACCAGCTAACAGCCAAGGTGGCCTCACAGAATAACCCATAGAGACAATAGGGTCACGTGTGTGCACGAGTCTCAAATCAAAAGGGCTCCCGTGTTCCCTCTGACAGACTTACGATTTGCTTCTGCTTTAAAGGCTTCACAGAGAAGCTGCCGTCCATGTGCTGCGGGGGAGAAAGACCCAGACGTTAACCCGGCCGTGCTCAGGCCCACCCTTGGTCAACCCACGTCCCTGGCTGAAAAAAAGAAGGACCCCACGAAGAACTGAGAGGCCAGGGATTCTCAAATCAGCCCTCTGACCTGGCTTCAAAACTACCCGGAGAATATTCTAAATATACTGCCACCTAGGTTCCACCCTGATCTACAAAACCCAACTCTCCCTGGGTAGTTAGTTCTCGAGGAGGCTCAAGTTCACTGCCATCAGCCTAGTCCCAACGATGGTGCCTCCCTAGGGCGAGAAGCAGCACTTGGACAGCAAGAACTAAGACGGGTGGCTCCAGCCCTCAGAAAACGTGGTCTACTCGCGAAGACAGCACAAGGACGTCACATGCCTGCTTCCGCAGGGAAGCCCAAAGCTCAGAACCGTGAGGACAAGCGGGTCGGGAGGGATCTGGGGAGCCACACTGCTCTGAGCCCACAGTTAATCAATCACAGAAACTGATCTGAGCTCCTGCTCCCCAAACACCCTTTCTGAGTCCACCAAGACCAGCACCTGGCCTTTCTTGTAAGCCTGGTAGGTTCTGAGCGAAGTTTCTCATATACTGCACCCCAAAATAAGGCCATTTCTCACGGGGCTCTAAACGCAAAGCACAGAACGGAATGTCTGCCAGCGATGGCCCATCGCCGGCCAGAGCACACAGATGGGCAAACAGTCACCGTCCCCTCTGACCAGGCCAGCCTGAGGAGTACAGCCGGGGAACCCAGAGAAGGAGAAGGCTGTCCCTGCCCCCCACCAGAGGGGCCTCAGGCCAGCTGACTGACCCCCGGGGGCACCGGGAAAGGCCTGGATCACAGGGAGGAGCCGGGCTCGCCCGGGAGGCTCTCAGGGCTGGACACACGGCTCAGGGGGCTGGGGTCCCGCGGGACGTGCAGATCGGAGCCCAGTGTCGTCGTTGGGTCCTGCTCCTCGGCCACCTGGGCCACAGGCTGATGCTGAAATCTGCCCGGTGCTGGCCGATGTCCACGGGAGGCGGCGCTCGGCCGTGGCCTCTGCAAACAGGGGCCACACCCCATGACTTCCAGCAGGGCTCTCAGTGAGCAGGCACCCTGTCCCAACACCACCAGGCCCTCGCTCGCTGCATGCATGGATACACGGAACTGCCTGGCCCCCAGGAACAACAGGGCCGGCAAGAGGACCATCCTGAGACCCTGAGACTCTCTCGTGCAGAGTCGGCGGTGAAAGTGACCGTAAGTTCCCCGACTACACACATACATGAACAGCCAGGGCCTGGACTCAGGTCTGGGTGGGAAGAAAGGGGCAAACACCTAAGCTCAAACACGTGTAACGCCAGTTAGTGAATCCTTCCATGTAAATGGTCTCTTTCTATGTGGGCATCCCCAACTCCGGGGCCCCAGGAGGGCGTGAGCCTCACATCTAGGCCGTGCCAGGCAGACAACAGACCCTCGGCCACCCCACCAGCATTCACTGGGCGCCTACTGTGTGCAGGACACGACAGTAAATGAGAGGTCAGCAGGGCAGTAAGGAGCAGGACGGGACTTACCTTTTCGAAGGCAGCCAAGAGCACATGGGCGTGGCCGGTCACTTCCACGACTGCCCAGAAGAGAGGAGGGTGGTCAGAGCCGGCCTCTGCTGCCCTGACCCCAGCCCTGGGCTGCTGCTCTCCAGACGGCGCTTCCCCAGCTCACAGCCTGCATGTGGAGCCCACCCCACCGGGGACCCCGCGGCCCACGGCAGCGGGAGGTGGCGGTTGGCGTGTTCCGGGTGCTGATGGCCTTCGCAGCTCCCCCGCGGGGCGGACGCCAGCGCTGCTGGCCTGTCTGCCCTGGGATCCACCCTGGGGGAGCGGGGTCGGCACCGCCCATGGGCGACAGGGCGCCTGGAACCCTCAGCCTGCTGAGCCACATGGGCACTGTCTCTGGACCGAACTCCCCCGCCCCCGATGGATGGGGTGAGAAGGTCCTTGTGCCTGGAAGGGGTATTGAGGGGAGATGCCACTCACCGTCCCCCTCATCCACCACGGCCTGGATGACCACTGGAAACACGCCCCGGTCCAGGTCAAAGTTCAGCTGAGGAGGGAAGGGGGGGACAGTGGTCAGAGCAAGCTGGACGGAGCGGGTGCCCTGAGTGGGGGCGTCGAGGTGGTGCGCCAAACCACACACAGGCGCCCGTTCTTCTCTGCAGGAAACGGAGTAAAAGGGCACACCTGTGTTCTGCACATAACTCGGGGCCGCTGGAGACGTCTGTGCCACCTTTTCCAGAACGTCCTCACCCGCCCTCCCAGCCCCGGGACCTCCGCACTGCCCACACGCGGCCCCCAACCCTGGACGGTCCCGGAAACAAAAGCGCTCACGCCGGCCCCCTGCGGCGGGTGCCCCCGACACTGCAGCGTTGTCACAGTGCGTCCGCCGCCCAGGGAGGCCTGGCCAGGCCACACCGTCTTCCCCACCTGCTCACGGATGCCGGGCTGCGTGGGCCAGCCTCTGCCTGACCCTGCACGGTGCACCTCCAGGCACCGAGTCCCGTGGCGACCCCTTGGGAAGAACAGCTCCCTCCTGGCCCAGCAGAGATAGACACAGAGTGGAGGAGACCGTGTGGCTGTCTGGGCTTGCGGAAAGGGCTCCCCTCGCCGTCCCTCTCCTCCAGCTTAAACCTGCCTGCGATCCCCGCTGCCCTCCCGCTGCTGACCACGCTCCACCCACGTGTCCACCCGGTGCTGCCTTGTATCTGCGCGCCAGTGGGAAGTCACACGGAGCCCGCAGGGCAGAGGTGCTTGGTGAACACACCTGCCTCAGGCGGGTGCCTGGCGGGTCCCCAGCTGCGGGGAAGCGGGGGGAGCCAGTGCTGGGATGGGGCAGATAGCATGGCCAGGTTCGGGTCTGGCTCTGCAGTGCGAGCCTCTGGTCCCAGTCCTGACCCAGAGACTATGAGCTGGGAGGGCACGCGGGCCACGGCTAGAGGATGGCACGTTCCTGAGCACCCTGGGACGCAGGCTGGGACCACACGTCTCCCCTGGTCCCAGACTTCAGCTGAGAGCGTGGTCAGCTCAGCAGGGGCCCGCCCGTCCGGATGACATGGGACCCGGCACGCAGCCATCCAGCTTTTCATGACTGATGCCAGTAGGTTCCTGATTTTCTTAAGCCAGACTGAGGGGCTTCTGCCACTTGTGAACAAAGAAGCCCTGAGAGAAAGCCGGGTTTGAAGGCCCCTGCAGCCTCCCTGGTGTTCCCGTGAGCACTCAGTGCCCAGAGCGCAGGGCAGCGCCCAACACGGGACATCTGTCCAACAGAGGGACCCTGCAAACCCCGAGGGTGACGACACTGGCTGACCTGGGGCTGAGCCAGCGGACTAGGGTGGTGACGACTGGGCACCTCGACCCCACCGCCCTCCAGACACCAGGACCTGGTGGGGGACCCAGGGAGCGTGGGCACCCAGAGAGCAAGGACCACCTCCCCTGAAGCTCCTGCTCCCCAGAGCCAGGCCTGCGGGGAGAGGACAGAGACATCCGCCCACCCAGAGGGTCTGCAGGAGATGGTTCTTTTCTTAAAATGCTTTTTGTCAAGCCAAATGGCATGCGGAATCTTAGTTCCCCACCCAGGGATGGAACCGCACCCCCTGCGGTGACCACCAGGGAAGTCCCAGGGGATGCGGGTTTTTAATGCAGGGGTGAGGCTTTCTTAGGGAAAACGGGGGCCAGGTGAGGAGCTGGAGCAGCAACTAACACCAGAGGGAGTCCCACTCGACTCTGCTGTCACAGAGGAGCCACTGGACAAGGGTCTGCAAGCCCCAGGCCAGACGGACACGGGGAAACGTGGGAAGGAGAGGGGGTAGGGGAGGGGATGCAGCTGTGACTGAAATAAACAGAGGCCCACAAGGGGCTGGTGGGGAAACTTTGAAGAAGCCCCACCAGCCACAAGGAGACCTGTAGGTACCGACTTGGACAGACCACATCGTGGTCCAGGAATAAAAGAAAACAACACACATGTGTGGCAGGCGGCCACGTGGGAAATCTCTATACCTTCCTCTTAATTTTGTTGTAAACCTAAAATCACTCTAAAAAAGCCTTTAAAAGGCAAACTAAAACAAAGATAAATGACAACACACATCTAAAGACTTGCATGCAAACATTCACAGCACCATCATTCATGGCAGCCAAAAGATGGAAGCAACCCACATATCCATCACCAGCTAGTGAGCGGACAAACAAAACAAGGTCGCGTCCATCCAGCGGGACGCTATGCGGTCACATAAAGGGATGAAGAACCGACATATGCTACAATGTGGACACAACGTGGACAAGCCCTGAAGGCGTGACGCTGAGTGACAGAAGCCAGACACCAAAGGTCATGTTCATGAGAAATGTCCAGGAGAGACAAATCCAAAGAGACAGGAAGCGGACGAGTTGGGGCTGGAGGAGGAGCGAGGCGGGACTGCTAATGGGCAGAGGGTTTCTCTTGGGGGCAACGATCATGTTCTGGAGCCAGTAAGGCAGTGACGACGGCCACACAAGTCTGTGAAAACAGTAAAGTCCACCCAATTGTGCACGAGCTTCCCAGGCGGCGCTAGTGGTAAAGAACCTGCCTGCCAGTGCAGGAGACTTAAAGAGATGCGGGTTCGATCCCTGGGTCGGGGAGATCCCCTGGAGGAGGGCATGGCAACCCACTCCAGTGTTCTTGTCTGGAGAATCCCATGGACACAGGAGCCTGGCGGGCTACAGTCCATGGGGTCACAAAGAGTCAGACACAACTGAAGCGACTTAGCACACATGAATATTGTTTTAATCTTTAAATAAGCAACCCTGGGAGGAAATAGCTTAAAACAGAGAGGATGGCCAGGTCTCGGACACCACGTGCCCGCGGCCGCATCTGGAGGCTCCGTCAGTGTCACTACTGCAGCAAGGGACGCTCCTGACGCCAGGAATGGTGTCCCCACCAGAACCCAAGTGTCAACAGCGCCGAGGCTGAGAAACCCCAGCACAAAGGAGAAGCCCGGGTTTGGTGCCAGAGTATCTGTCCTGTCCCTAACACCTGCCGACGCCCCCGTCCACGCCCTCAGCAGGCAAGGACGTCATGCCAGGACGTGACGACATGGCTCTGTTCCCCATACAGCCTAACTTCTGGAACCTTCTATTTATGGCAGAGCTGAGGCGTTTCCCAGCTACAGTGATGACTGATGAAATTTCCACTTAAAAACAATACACGTAACAGAAGGAGGCATGCGCATGACTGCGAGCGGGCGCAGGGCTTCCCTCCAGGTGATGAGAATGTCCCAGAACTGCCCGACGGTCATGCCCTGTGAACCGTCTGTCACAGACGTAAGCCTATGCTGTGTGTATTTTATCACGGTACAAAATGTGTGCAAGGGGCCCTGCCTGGCGGTCCAGCGGTTACAACTCTGCACTTCCGATGAAGGGGGCACAGGTTCGAACCCTGGTCAGGGAACCAAAATCCCACACACTGCACAGCGCGACCAAAGCAAGCAAACAAACAAAACCACATGTAGGGGAAACTGAGCCGACTCCACACGCTGCACAGCGCAACCAAAGCAAACAAACAGACAAAACCCACATGTAGGGAAAACTGAGCTGATTCCAGGCACTTGTGAGCTGAGGAGATCAGAAAAGGAGAGATGAGGGCAGGGTCCCAGGATAGCAGCGCTGGATAGGCCAAGTGTCCACGCCCTGGACCTGCCCGGCCACATGCTGACAGGCCAGGGATGTGGTTCCCCGACGCCCCGAGAGAGGAAAAGGGGGTGGCCCTGGGGAGCACTCAAGGCCAGCTTGGCATGCAGCCTCTCACAGCCGCAACCATCCGGTCCCAACACCCGGACTGACCACGCTCCACAGTCCAGGCAACCAGCGGGGTCCAGACCCCGGTCAGCAGCCACAGCTGATGCTTACCAACCACTGAGGAATCTGAGCAACAGGCCACTGCACTGGGCCCCTTCCCAGGGCAGGAACGCAGGGCCCAGCCAGGAGGCTCCTTACCTCGTCATCCTTCCACTCCGAGAAGTCGATCTTGAAGGAGGGCAGCGAGAACTGCTGGCTCACACCGCGTTTATAGTGGACGGTCTCGGACTGCAAGGCTGGGCTCTTGGGGCTATATCTGAAGGGGCCACATGAGAAAGGACGGTGAGACGCGCTGCCAGGCCCCGAGCCCGCACCTGCCCAGCACCCACCGCCTTTGCAGGCTGGGCTGTACCTCTGCAGGCAGCTTTCATGGTTTGTGCACTTTTCTGAATAAATGGGGGACAAAAAATGCAGTGACCCCCTTCCCCTGCCTCATGCTTGCTCCTGGCCACCTGCTTCTCTGCCCCGTCTGCAACCGGGGAAGTCAAGGCACAATCACACCTGTAGGTGCAGGAACTATTTTTTAATACTCAGGCTGCAATCCACCTGCACTCTGCTCAGGTGCCTGAAACTGTCCCACAGACATCACGGACACAGATGCCATGTTCTCAGGACCCTGCGTGGGCTCCACCACAGTTCTACTCTGAGTGATGGGATCAGATCCCCGCTGGTGGACACCGGGGGGTCACCAGCATCTTACTATTCCAACATCTTGACGATGTGTGCGAGAACATCCCCCAGATAAACTCCCAGGAAAGAACAGCCGGGTCAGGCAGCAAACACTCTTCCCATCCTAATAAAACCCTGGCTTCCCCCTCTGCAGGGGTCCCACACACGACCCTCACCTGCCTCCCTCCGCCCCACCCACACCCGCGGTCCCTGGGGCCTCGCTCCATCTCCAGGACAAAGGACACTCTCAAGGATCTTGGCGCGTCTGCTCTGACACTGGCACTGCGGTGGGGGCGGGGGCGGGGAGGCTGCCGTTACATGATCAGGGACTCAAAAGGCTGGGCTCTCAGCACTGACCACTGCGCCCCCGACCACATCTGGCCTCCGAGGAGACTCCTCCAGCAGGACGGAGGTGGGTATGTGTCCGCTGGCCCCGCCTAGGGCCCGGCCCTGCAGCGTGGAGGCAGCGCCGTGGTCCTGCTTAAGTTGCAGACTTCGGACTCTCGGGATCAGCAGGACCCTTATTTCAAATAAAACCTCTGACAGCTCAAGCATGGGACACAGACAGAGCGCCTGGGCCCGGAGCCACAGGGGGACTCACGCGGCAGCCCCGTTCAGGAACTCCTCCACTGCCTGGCAGTACACGGTGATGGCCACCCGGGCGTCGGCGTCGAAGGTGAACTCCAGGCTGTAGAGGACGCGGGGCTTCTCGCCGTCCTCAGTGGGGCTGTCAGTGCCATCCTTGTACCTGCAGGGGACGAGGAGGGATGGGGCAGGTGAGCGACCACGCCTCCGGGGCGTCCCCACCCTGCAGGGGACAGGACTCCCCTCCCCCAGGGGCCCCGGAGGCAGGGGCCTGGCTGCGCCCCACCTTTCGGGGAACGTGGAGGCCATGCCAGCTTTGGAGGACGAGGCCCAACATCGCAGGGTCCCCCTTCCCTTGCCTCCTGCCCTGGAAAGGGAGGCTGATGAGTCCTCATGGTTTGGGGATGGCCCAGGCGCCTCTGGTCTCCCAGGTTGGAGGTGGTTTCTCAGCCCCCCGAAATCTGGGCTGCATTGCCCAGGGCGGTGGGGACATCCTGGGAGCTGTGGGGTGCTGAGCAGCAACCCCGATTCCTGCCTGCCAGGGGGCCAGCAGGACCGCCCCCCGCCAGCCCCAGTTGTGACAACCAAGACTGTGCCCATACCTGGCCCAAAGCCCCAGGGCACAGTGGCCGGCTGAGACCCTGGGTTACAGGCTGCAGCGCCACAGGCTGAACCTGGTGGCCCCGCCCCACCCTCAGCCAGGGCAGCTCTGGATTCCAGGCCTGTTTCTGCAAGTGGGCAGGCGGGCCGGGAACCACTATTTCCCAGGCATAGGGCACCCCTGGGGCGGGGCGGGGGGACCCACCTCACGAGCCGGAGGGAGTCTTTGCGGATGTTCACCAGGCTCCTCAGCGTCTTCACAGGCTCGTGGGGTGCGGGCGTGACGTAAGGGAACTAGGAGGGAAAGAGAATTGCAGGGGAATCCAGGGCTCAGCAGAGGACAGAAAACAGGGCTTCACCAAGGCGACGGCCACAGCCCCGCCTGGTCACCCCCGGGCCCTCACGCCGACCACAGGACAGCGCCACCCTCATCCGCATCCAAGGAATCCACAGGGGACGCAGCCAGCATGGGGCATGGCTGGGACCAGAACCACCCCACAGTGTCTGGGTCTCCAGTTCCAGAGACACACACACGCACGCACGCACGCACGCACACACGCTCTAAAACTGGCAGTCTCTGGAAGGCGTGGGAGCGGGGACACGTGCACACACACACAGACACACACACAGACAGACAGACAGACATACGCACGCACGCACGCACGCACGCACGCTCTAAAACTGGCAGTCTCTGGAAGGCGTGGGAGTGAGGTCAGTCTTGGAGACAGCACACTGAGTCTTGGGAAATGCTGTCACTGGGAGGCCAGGTACAGGCACCCAGCATTTTTGCATTAGCGCAGGTGACGCTACGGTAGTCTCGAGATGAAAGTCACAGGGGAACGGGTCTGCAGGAGGCCTGCGGGCCAGGCCCTGGGTCTGAGCTGAGGCTGCAGAGACACAGAGGCAGGTCCTGCCTGCTGTCATGGACGCGGCGGTGTGTGTGTGGTGGGGGGCGGGCAGCTCAGCAGCACGTGGAGGCCTGCCGGCTCTGCGAGTGGGGGGCCGGCGCTCCGGGTCCCGGGCCCTCGCCCCCAATCAGTTAAAAGAATCAAGACTCTGTGTCAACCAAAGGCGGCTCCACGGCTAAAACAGCCCACAACTCAGCAGCCTTAGGGGCCGAGTCACGGCTCCTGAGAGAGGGGCCCCGCCTGACCCCTCCCTGGTACTGGGGACCATCATCTCAGGACGCAAGCCCCAGGGCAGGTCCCTGCTCAGCAACCCTCTACGGCCCTCGTTCTCTTGCTTTCTACTCTCCATCCACTGAACGCTCCCTGCTTTACCGCCTGCACCTCTTCTGCTAAACGGGGCAGGGTCTGTTCCCTGCCTCCAGCCCCTGGGAGAGTCCTGGGCACACGGCAGGTGCCCAAGGGTGGAGAAGGAAGGGACAACAGCCTGAGAAGCACTTCTCCGGGGGCTCGTGGGGGACCTGCAGAAATGGCACTGGCCGTCTTTCTGCGTTTCTGCTTGGGCCTTGTTTCCCACCCACTGCTCTACAGAACACGCACCTTCTTTTTCCTCTTTAAAGACAGTCACCCGTGGGGCCTGGGATGAGTCTCAGATGAGACTCTCTGAGTCTCGGATGTGCGGCCTCCAGGGGGCCCGGGCCTCACGCACACGTCTCGATGGCACCTCTGTCCCGTGAGGGGGAGACCTGGTACCCGGTGGCAGCTGGTGGCCTCGCCACGCCGCCCACGTGCCCAGCCCCCCTGAGACCCACCTGGACCGGACGATTGCCCAGGAAGTTCAGGTCCATGTTCTCTCCAAAGAGGTAACCTTCAGGGTGGGGGGTGTCGAATTTCTCACCTCCCATGAAAAAGTGTGATGCGAAGTAGTTTCCTGGTGAAAAAAGGAGACGTGGCTGTAGACAACGAGGCCCAGCACGGCCCACCGGGAGCATCTAGTGGCCCAGAAGCTCCGCCCGAAAGGGGCCGGCTCCACACACGGCCTCGGCCCCTCCACCAGCCCAGGCGCCCCCACCCCGCTCAGGGACTCACCCAGCTCCGACACCACTTCCTTCTGCAGCAGGTTGAGCTCTGTGCCCAGCAAGGACAAGTCCCAGCCCCAACCCCTGGCACGTGTGTGCCTGACCTTGTATGGAGATATGTGCAGATTTAAGTCAGTTCAGAGGAGGTCAGACAGGACGGGGGTCCTAAACCCAGAGACACCGGTCTCTAAGAGAAAGAGGGCGAGGTGGACACAGACACAGAGCGGGGCAGGCCCTGTGAGGACGGAGCAGAGGCTGGAGTGAGGCAGCCACAAGGCAAGGAAGTCCGGAGCCGCCAGAAGCCCGGGGATGAGGAAGGAGCCTTCTGCAGACTCTTCAGAAAAAACCAACCCTGTGGACACTCGATTTAGGATCTCTGGCCTCCAGAGCAGTGAACATCAATTCTGCTGTTTTAAATCACCCAGTCTGAGGCACCTCATTACAGCAGCCATAGGAAACGAGTGGGCTTCCCTGGAGGCTTAGACGGTGAAGAATCTGCCTGCAGTGCAGGAGACCAGGGTTCGATCCTTGGATCAGGAAGATCCCCTGGAGAAGGAAACGGCAACCCACTCCAGTATTTTTGCCTGGAGAATCCGGTGGACAGAGGAGCCTGGTGGGCTGCAGTCCACGGGGTCACAAGGAGTCGGACACAACTGAGTGACTCACACACACACACCCAGGAAACAACACCTTCTCTGACCCCCAGACTAAGTCAGCACCTCCCTCCACCTCAAATCTGAACCCCAAGGACCTTTTTTACCTCGGCACTGACCACAGTTTAAACCATGTGGATCTGAGTTATCTTGTTCCTACCCAACTCCTTGCAGGAGACCTGAGGCTATATATCCCCAGAATGCACGCACGCGTGCTAAGTCACTCAGTCGTGTCCGACTGTGTGTGACTCCACTGACGGCAGCCCACCAGGCTCCTCGGTCCCTGGGATTCTCCAGGCAAGAATACTGGAGTGGGTTGCCATGAATATCTAAGCACGAGTGGGTTGCCATGAATATCTAAGCACTAAATCCACATTTCTTATAAAAATAGATGGACGGAGCCTCGGACATGGGTCAGCTTCAAAGGACTGAGCTCACAGCCTCGCTGGGGGAAAGGCTGAGAGGACCACCTCCTCCAAGCTCTCCGATCTGATACCTGCCCACTGTCCCCCTTTTCTCCCTGGCACAGAAAGAGGCAGGGTGACCACAGGGCCCTGTGGAGTGTGAGCCAGAGGGAATTCTGGGCCCTCAAGCTCTGCTGGGTGCCCTGCACGGATCCCAGTGTCCCTCCTAAGAAACACAGCCTTGGTTACGGGGGACACAGCCAAGGTTGCCTAGGCCAGAAGGTGGCTCCAGCTGGCAGAGAACACAGGACGTATGAGGCCAGGCTGTACTCCCAGCCCATGTGTGGAGCAGGAACCAGAGTAAACCGCGGTAAGGGAAAAGGCATACAGTGGTGACAAGTTAAATAAACATAACACCCCGGATTTCACCTCATACGTGTGTGCTCTCTCGTCATGCCCAACTCTTTGTGACCCCGTGGACTCCCTCCCACCAGGCTCCTCTGTCCACAGAAGTCTCCAGGCAAGAATATTGGACTGAGTTGCCATTTCCTTCTCCAGGGGATCTTCACGACCCAGGGATAGAACCCAGGTCTCCTGCATCCCTACCAACAATGTAAGAAGCTTCGCTTTTCTCCACACCATCTCCAGCCTCTGCTGTTATATCAACTATGTGTGAAAATCACTCAGTGGTGTCTGACTCTTTGTGACCCCAAGGACTGTATAGTTCATGGAATTCAACTATATCAACTACAGTTTTTAAAATTATGGCTAGAACAAATCCACGCTCTGTCCCCTCTCTGCTGCACGGCCGAGGGACACTCGGCCTCGGACGGCTCGCCCCACCTCTGCCCTACTTACAGGTGTCCCAGCGACCAGGATGACAGACAGAAAAATGGCCTGGGAGGCTCCCGGCGCCCCTGCACCCGGCCGTTTTCCTTTACACACGTCAGCTGTGGAAGGACAGGTCAGGTGTAAAGCCTACCCATGTTCGTCGTCTCCCAGGATGAGGAAAATCATGGCTATTTCCATGACGACCTGTGGAAGTGGGCAGCGGACTTCTGGGGTTCCTTTCTGCGTTGTGTGTTCACTTTCACATGTCTGGCTGGACACATGTGTGTGACCATCATTTACAAACGAAAATTAGAAACTTAGTTTCTTAAATGAACTAACCCTGCTAAGGAGCTAGGTGCCAGGACATGCAAAGATGTCCTTGGGATCAGAGTCAAAAGGCAAAGTGCTGGTCAGCGTGGCGAGCGAGCTGGACTCAAGTGGAATGAAAGGGGTGGGCAGGAAGCACACCAAACAGTCAGGCATCTTCGAGGAGGTGCAGAGAGTGGGAATGTAAACCACCCCCCTCTATGTTCTCCCCAAAACATTGGCTGTGTGCCCACAGTGCTACCAAAACCCAAGCTGATCAGGAGAGCACAGTCTGAGACCCCACTGCAGAGTGAACGTTTGTGTTCCCCCCCGAATTCACATGTTGAAACCCAAGCCCCAACATGATGGTGTCAGGACGTGGGGCCTTCGGGAGGTGATTGTGTCATGAGGAGCTCTGATGAACAGGGTCAGTGCCCTCGTAAACAAGGCCCCACAGAGCCCCCCACCCCTCCTGCCATGTGGGGACACAGAAGGCAGCTGTCTATGAATCAGGAAGAGGGCCCCCAAACAAGGAATCTGCTAGCGTGCTGCGTTCCGGCAGCCCCAAGGGAAGAGGACAGACCCCCGGGCCAGAGCGTCCAGATGTCTGGACCCATGTGTGCGCATGCTCAGCCGCTCAGTCACACTCTGCACAGGTCACTTCATTAATATAAACTCGGGTGTGGTTGCAAAGGGTCTGTTAAGATTAAAAGACACCCATTACACGGTATCACTCTTCCCCAAGGAAATTCCAAGGGTTTGAGAAATTCTGTGCCAGAAACAGGTGAAGATCAAATGTATATTTCTTATTACAAATCACGACGCCCCTGCCAGGTAAACTGTGATATGGACTGAGACACCCGGGGGCCCTGCTAAGAAACGCAGCTGCCCTGGAACCTGGGAGGCCAGGTGTGGGCTTCACTCAGCCGCCCAGGTGTCTGCATGGAGGGGAGCAGGAAAGGCGAGAAGGCCAGAACGGTCCGTCCATTCCCCTGGCTGAAAATCCTTTTTGCTTTACCACCGCACTTAAGTTCCTGGCTTGCTGACACCCGCTGCCGTCACACCCCAGCTGGGCCGGCACCCCAGGGGTCAGGAGGGCACTGTCTGCAGAGAGGGCTGACCATGGAAAGCCTCTCCAGGGCCGTGAGATCACCCACCAGGTGGGAAACAGCCCCTCGGACTACAAGGCTGTGCCCCAAAACTCAGAGGAGCCAAACCCCGGGGCCCACCCGCCACGATCGGCCTGCTCAGGGATTCCCCAGGGTCGCGGTCACATGTGTGCACGGAACAGCTCCTCCGCTCCCCACGCTCGGGCTGGGGAACTCGGTGCAGCCAAACCTCCTGGGGCCTCGGCATCCCCAGTAACACAAGGCCTCGGTCAACAACACTGGCTTCGGGTGGGGGGGCCGCTGGGAATGCCCTGAGGACAGGAGTAGCCGATTGTGCAAAGGAGCTTTGCATGGGTGAGGAGACACCTGATAAACACCGGTGCTTCCTGGCCTCCCTGCCACGGGAAAGCTGTACCGGAGTGGACAGGGTAAGTGAAAAGCTCGCACCCACCCTCCACGGAGGGAAGAACAGTGAGTTGAGAAGGGTTCTGACCAAGCAAAGCCTCTGCTTTGCTGAATCCCCACCTCTTTCGAGGGGAGAGGTCACACACACACACACACACACTTCTTTTGTGGACATGACCTCCACACATGGAGCTGAGCCCCAGCGGCCACCAGCACACTCAAGTCCCAGCCGCTGACACAGCTGGGGGCCTGCAGTGGTCACCTGACTGTGCCGGGCCGTTCCCAGATTCTGCCCCCAGCCCCGGAGCTGGCCCAGGACCGCAGGACTTGGTCCCTGAGGGCCCCGGGGGTGAAGCCGGCTCTGCGCCTGTCACAGCAGCGCAACACTGAGGCCGGGCGGCCGGGGCTCCGTGGTCTCCTCCTGGCTTCCCGTGCCGGGTTCCCCATCCTGGGTTCCAGAGACCGCCCCCACCGGGCTGTCAGCACATGTTCCACTGGGAGAGCTGATGTAAACGCC
This sequence comes from Oryx dammah, assembly GCF_014754425.2. NCBI lineage: Eukaryota > Metazoa > Chordata > Mammalia > Artiodactyla > Bovidae > Oryx > Oryx dammah. The sequence continues at coordinate 160,954,213 of NW_024070186.1, read as the reverse complement.
AGTCTCCAAAGAACTCATAACGAAATAAACAGCACTTAGGAAAATGCTCCTGCCACTGAGTGAGAAAAGAGAGGAAATACAGTATTTTTTTTTTAATATGCAAAAGATGCCACAAAAAGAGGAAGAGAAATGAATGGCAATTTATATACAAAAACATACCCAGTCTAAGTAAAAATAAATAAACTAAAACTACCACAAGATATCCATGGCTAACAGTACAAAGAAGAGCAACGTAACAGAACAGAACACACGTACACACGCACAGGTGAGAATGCAGAATCCCTGCAGCTCTGGTGGGGGTGTGAACGGGCTCCCACCACACTACAATAGCTTTGGACTCTGCACACACATACCGGAGAGGGCCAGACCCACCGCCAGGAATGAAAACAGCCCCAGAGGGACAGGCGTTCAGGGTTGTCAGGACAGACACAGAAAGCAGCGTGGCGGCTGCCAGGGGCTGGGGGAGGTGGCAACGGGACGGAGTTTCAGCTCCGCAGGAGGGTGATGGTGGGGCTGGCCACACGGCCATGGACACGTACTGAATGCTTCTGAACTACACACTTACAATGGGCAGGATGGTAACTGTCATGGGGAATTCACCACAATTATTTTAAAAAGTGAAAAAGCCAAAGGCACCCAAGGAAATCAGACTGGTGGGCACAAAAGCCAGTCACAAGAGTGTCCTCAGCGGCATCACTTGTGAGCCTGAACTGGAGCCCCCGCGGCGCCCTCCACGTGAGCTCACAGCTGAACACAGAGCGGCACCCACAGGCACTGGGGCGTCACGTGGCAGAGACAGGAAACGCTGCTGCCTGCTCACAGCCTCAGCCTTCGTGTCGCCCGACGTGGAGCCAAGAGCGTCCGCTTCCATTTATACCAAATTCAGGAGCAGGCACGACTTACCTCCGCTGGAGCCCACGCGGGCCTCCCAGGGAGGAGGGGGCAGAGACTGGGGAGGGGCACCGGGGGCTTCAGGGGCTGCGGCTGCTCGAGTCCACCAGCACGCTCGCTGGGTGATGCCCCAGCATATGGAAGCCCCTGCCCTGTGTATGTGACACTGTGAACACGGACATATGTGTGTACACACTGCATGTTTCTGCAGCACTGAACACAGCTGCTCCTTTCGGGTCCTCCTAAAGCACCGAGGGCATCCGGTCACTCAGGGCCTTTGCAGGATTGCAGGGACAGGACCCCCGGGTAACAAAAAGTGGAGGCTGTCTGAACAGTGGACCCCAGGGCTGACTGGGGGAGCCAGCACCCTCTCCGGAGGCCAACATCTCAGGCACTGGGCACCCAGGACCAAGCCAACATTGCGTGGGATGAAAGGATGAGAAACCACCATTCCCCAGCCATGCCCCCGCCCCCAGCTCAGGGACAGTAGGCCAGTGATCTCTAGACAGCGAGGGACCCCCACTCCGCTCCACACCATCGACTCGTCTGCAGATGGGCAGGGTGCAGGCCGGGCTCCCCCAGCTCCCAGGAGCCGAGCAGACACCGGGACAGTTGGCAGAACTGAGCGATTCCACTGCTGTTCACTGAGCCCGCACCCAGTGCTGCAGGGGAGGCATGCAAGGCCCCACTGCCCTTCGTTTCACAAAATAACATGGAAACGTGAGGCCCGACGCCTGTACCAGACCACACAGAAACACACAGGAACGGCCCACAGACAGGGTCCCATGCTGGCATCTGGCCGCCGGCCCCCAGCTGGGGGGTGAGGCAGGCAGCGGTGGTCACCACCTGGCAGGTCATCCAGGAAGTGCAGGACTTTCCCAGGACGCTGCCAGGCCTGGGAACGCTCGGGCTGAGGCCGGGTCCTGCCCGCCAGCTCCCGTGGACTCACAGAGTCTGGACTGAGGGGCCCGGGCACTAGAGGTTAACTTAACCCTAGAGGCGTGGAAGTGGGGTCTCAGTGCAGGCGACTGGCCCAAGGTCACGGGGCAGCTCAGGGCGCAGGGCTTCTGGACCCCGAATCCAGGGCCCCTCCTGCCACGGCTCCACAGGCAGGAGGCGACTCCCTCTCCCAAGGGTGGGCCGAGCGCCACCTGTGCCCACCCAGTGCGTGTAGTCAGCACAGCTAGGCCACTCCAACCGTGAGGAAGTGCACACCCATACCCCTTTGACCCTGGGTAGCCAGGCCCTCCACGCCACGGCCAACCTCCAGGCATGGGAAGAAAAGCCCACTGGTCAGCCGGCCTGCCCAGCACAAGCCCAGGCTTCCTCCCCTGGCGCCAGCTGAGGGGGCAGCACAGCAGAGCCCAGGAGCCACGTAAAGGATGCGCGGACCCCCAGAACCCCGAGGGCAAGCACCACGGTGAACCGCAGCCCCAGTGGGCACAGGGCACGAGCATCTACCGCCGAGGCCGAGTGACCCACGGCTTCTCCCTCAGGGAGACAGGTCCTCGGATGCCCACCGCCACCTGCAAGGAGTTTTGTTTCTGCTTTTACCTAAAGCAGAAAGGTTCATTGTTGCTGTGTAACAAAAATGTTAACAACTGAAGCTCAGAAGATTCAGCTTCTTTATACAGTTCTTTCAATGACAGAATCCAAACTGAGTTCACGTGAGCCAAAGCTCAGAACCGGCTCTGCCATATGAACAGTGCAGGGGGCACGATGCCGCCAACGATGGCACGGAGCTCTGAGCGGGAAGGTGAGACCACCGAGGGCAGGCGCAGCCCCTTCCCCACCCTCGCCCCTCCACCACCAACCTTGGGGCTCCAAACGTAAGCTCACTGGCCCCAGGACACTGACGGGGCCCAGGGACCCAGAGGGTCCCCTGGGGGATACAGAGAGTACTCCCTCATCTGGAACACTTGCCTCAGTTTTTCGGTTTAGGCACCAACTAACCAGAGTCAGCAAGGCCCCATCCAGAAAGGGCAAACCCGACGCAGGTGGCAGCGGTCATGAGCAGACATCTCTAGATACACCAGCACAGAGGCACACACCCAAGGCCTCCCGGCATGCACTGCGGGCCCCTCATCGCGTGGTGGCAGGGCCAGAAGTCCACAGAGCCCCGGCTGCCACCCCAGGGAATAGGGTGCAGCCCAGTGACTTCTCTGGTGGTCCAGTGGCTAAGTCTCCGAGCTCCCAATGCCTGGGGCCTGGGTTCAAACCCTGATCGGGGAACTAGACCCCACCTGCCACAACTAAGACCCAGTGCAGTCATACAAATAAACCCTGAAAAAAGAAAAAAAAGGTGCAGCCCAGGCTGAGCAGCCTGCACTCTAGAGAAGGGGGTGTTTTCTACAAGGCTGGCTGCACAAGCATTTATTAAACACCTGCCGTGTGCAGGCCTGGGTGCTGGGAGACAAAGGGCACAGTCTGATTTCCAGTTCCTTTGCCAAAGAGAACAAAAGTCTAGTGTCACAAGGACATGGCAAAGTTTCAACAAGATAGTGAAACTGCTAGTCACTCAGTCGTGTCCGACTCTTTGTGACCGCATGGGCCGTAGCCCACCAGGCTCCTTTCTCCCTGGAATTCTCCAGGCAAGAATACTGCAGTGGGTAGCCATTCCCTTCTCGAGGGGATCTTCCAGACCCAGGGATCAAACCTGGGTCTCCTGTGTTACAGATTCCTTACCGTCTGAGCTACTAGGGAAGTCCCTCCGATGAGATCAAGGAGATCAAGGAGGTGAAAATGCTCTGAAAGGACACGCACCTGATACACAAAAGGTTCAGGTCCGGGGCGTATTTCACATCCACCTGAGGGGCTGGTGGGTCAGGTGGCTGGCGGCCCCTCCTGACACTCCCCCTGGGTGACCCATCCCTACCATGACCTCCCTCATACACCAGGGCAGGGCTGCAAAGACACACAGGGCTGGAAAGACACGCGAACAACCCAGGAGGAGGAACAGCCAGCCGTGGAGCAGCAGCCCAGGGCCAGGCGCTCCTGTGGGGACCCTGTGCACCCCAGGTCCCCCCGGCAATGGCACCCTTCTCCCTCAGGGCTCCCGCCAGGTGTCCCAAGGCCTGCTCTAGCCCTCGGCTGGGGACCAGCCACCTGTGTGATTGGGGCAAGGGACAGCAGGGCAACAGCGTGCAGAATTTACCATCAACTGATCTCCGATGAAGGTACAAAGGCAATTTGATGGGAAAAGAGAAGTCTTTTCAACAAATGCTGCTGAAGTAACTGAATATCCATATGCCGGAAATAAAAGCACAAGAACCGAGATCTTGACCTCAAACTATACATGAGAAGAATTAACTCAAACTGGACCACAAACCTTAATGTTTCAGCTAAAAACTATAAAATTTTAAGAAAAAAAAGAATAGGATAGAAATCTCCATGACCTTGAGCTAGGCAAAGATCTTTAAGGTATAATTCCAAAAGCATTAAACATTAAAACAACTGAGGAAGTCCTTGGCAGTCCAGTGGTTAGGACTCAACACTCTCACTGCCAAGGGCCCAGATTCAATCCTTCCTTGGGGAACGATCCCACAAGCCACAGGGTGTGGCCAAAATAAAAAAAAAGAAACATGATAAACTGGACTTCACCAAAATTTAAAACTTCTGCTCAAAAGACACCATTAAGAAAATGAAAAAGACAACCGCAGACTGCCAGAAAACATTTACAAATCACAGAGCTGATACATGAATTGTATCATCATATCCAGAACCCATAAAGAACTCTCACCACTGAAGACAATGCAACTTCTAAAAAGTGAACTAGCCTAGTAGAGCCAAGCCCACCCCATCCCTAACCTGCCCCCCTATCCCGCACACAAAGGATATACAAAGGCCAATAAGCACAAGAAAAGACCTCAACAGCATTAGTCATCAGGAAAATGCAAATCAAAACCACAAGATACCACTTCACACCCACTAGGACGGCTATAATTAAAAAGGTAGACAATAATAAGGGCTGACAAGAATGCTGGGAATTTGGAACCCTCACACACTGTTGATGGGAATAAATGAAGCAACCACTATATCATGGAAAACAGTCTGGCAGTTCCTCAAAAGGTTAAACAGATGACCCAACACTTCCACTGCCCGGTGTATACCAAACAGAACTGAACACACCACACAAGTGTCCACGAGTGTTGACAGCGGCATTATTCCTAAGAGCTACAAGGTGAAAACACCTCAAATGTACATTAGCTGGTGAAACAAAATGCACCACAGCAACACCATATAGTACAACGTAGCTGAGCCTCAAAAACGTCATACTAAGTGGAAGAAGCCAGACACACACAAAAAAGGCTGATTCCAGCATCCGAAATGTCCAGGAAGGACTAACTCTAAAGACAGAACACAGATCAGGGATGGGCGGGGGCGAGGGTGACAGCGGAGAGCGCCCGTGAACAGCACGAAGCAAGGAGATGTTGAGGGGTGATGGGAAAGTCTGAAACTGACTGCTGACGGCGTCAGGATCCGGAAGCTTACAGAAAGTCACCAGACTACAGGTTTACAAAGAATGAGTTGTACGGCACAGGACTGATACCGCAACAGAGCTGTTATGAGTAAAATAAATAAATACAATGAAAACAAAGTGAAGGCGGTTAAATTCAACCTACGTACTGTTACAGTGCGCGCTGAAAGTTTTGAAGTAAAAGAAAATCAGACAGGAGATTTTTAAAAGTCCTCACCCCACCCGACCCCCCACGTACAGGTAACCTTATTGCAATAATCATTTCCCTGATATACACCCATATCAAATCATTACACTATATACTTAAAAGTTATACAATGTTACGTGTCAATTATATCTCAATAAAGTCAGAAAAAAAAAGGACAGTGTTACAGAGGTGTTAAAAATAAATATTAGCAGGGCTTCTTGGGTGGCTCAGTAGTAAAGAATCCATCTGCCAATGTAGGAGACATAGATTCAAGCCGTGGACTGTAGCCCGCCAGGCTCCTCTGTCCATAGGACTTTCCAGGCAAGAACACTGGAGTGGGTTGCCGTGTCCTCCTCCAGGGGATCTTCCCAACCCAGGGACCGAACCCACATCCCTGGTGTCTCCTGCATTGGCAGGCTGCCTCTTTACAGCTGAGCCCATACACCACAACTACTGAGCCTGCGCTCTGGAGCCTGGGACCCGCAGCTACTGAAGCCTGAGCATGCTAGAGCCGGCGCTCTGCAACAAGAGAGCCACTGCAATGAGAAGCCCGAGTCCCCCAACCTGAGAGTATCCCCCACTCGCTGCAACTAGAGAGAAGCCCACGCACCAACAAAGACCCAGCTCAGCCAAAAACAAATTAATAAATAACATTTTTTAAAAAAAGGTCTCAAGCAAATTCTAGCTCCCAATGATTCTTTGTCCATAACACAATCAACAAAATTGGCAGAGACCTGAAAAGATAACAACTTTCTCATGAACTGACTGTACAGTCCAGGGGTCCCTAAAAATCTCAACCCCCCCCCCTTCTATCCCCAGCCCACTCTTGAGGAAACATACTCAAGTCCTGCTTAGGTCGCTGACTGCCTCCCAGAACAAGGTGGCCCGAGAGAGAAGGAAGCAGAAAGGGCAGCCTTTGGACTGAACAGGCCCAGGAGGGCACTAATCTCGCTGGCAGCAAAACCGAGGTGCACATGGCATTCACCTGGGTGCCAGCCCCAGTCGATTAGTTGTGGCTGACTCGGGCATCCAGGATCGGTAGGGGTGTCTGGACTGATTAACAAGGTCAGCCGCACAGAATGCAAAAGCAGTGCTCTAAGTGCCCTGCATTTGTGATTTCTTCTCCAAGTACTCAACTGAAGGGACATGAGGTTTGCTCTGGTCCCAGGTGACCACCTTAAACTTATTGGTGGCTCTGCCAAGCCACAGCTAACTGCTATTAAGAGTCTGAATGGATCACCTAATTTCCTCTATAAGCCAACATAGCAGCTAACAACTTGTGAAGAGGTCTTAGGTGCTAAGCACTGTACAAGGATCAGCCCATTTTACAGATGAGGAAACTGTGACCCAGCAAGCTAGGTGGCTTGTCTAAGACTAGGAAGACGCAGCCAAAGGCGATCAGGAAGAACATCGGAGACAGAAGAGGATGACTTCAAATAACCGACTGCTCCATCAGGTCTGGAACGTCAGCCTCCAGGAAATCCCACACCAGCGGGGACTTTCCTGTCCTTGGTCCCTGTGCCAGGGACCAAGAAGGCATGGAGACCTCCCACGCCTATCAGGGAACAGGGCTCTCTGGCCCAGCTCTGACTGACCCCAACTGTGCTAGACCCCACCCTGTTTATTTCTGGTGGTCCCAGACACTTGCCTTCCTTCCCCTTCCACAATGAGAGCAGAGCAGTTCTCAAATTTGAGTGGACAGTCAACCCACTCTGGTAATGGGTTTTAGATGCAGGTTCCTAGGCCCCCAGCAGACCCAGGAAATCTGAGGCAGGGCCTAGGGAACGCACCTTAAACAAGCTTCCCCATGGTCCTGGACCATACTCAGGGGAAACCTGGCCTGGGGGATGCCCGCAGGCCAACTAAGAGGCCAAGAAACCACCAACGGGATGCAGTGCTGCAGAAGCCAGAATCAAAGGCCCCAGTCTGAAAGTCCCCACAAGGCCCAAATGCCCTGTCCTCCTCCTGGGCAAACGACCAGATGAGGAGATGGAGTGTGAGGAACCCGAGCTAAACCTGCAGGTCAGGCCACTCTCACCATCAGAGGCAAGAGAACAGTGTGTTGGGGGGTGGGGGCAGTGGGAGGGGGACAGCTGGCCTGGGAGTCGAACTCTTGGTCCAGCTCTGAGACCCTGGGAAAGTCACTTCCTCCCTGGTGGCCCACCTCTCTCAGACACAAAAGCGGGAAGCTGGAGAACCTGGGAGGTCCTCTCCAACTATCCCTTGGTTCTCCAGCAAGGACTCCCAGCTCCTCTCCCAAGGACAGTAATGCCTCCTTGGGCCCAGGCCCACTCCCCAGGGCCTTCCCACCCACCCACTAAACACGCACCGGGCCACGGGAGAGCTAAGCCTCTGTCCAGACGGGACAGAGAGGGAACCGTACAGAACCCTGGCCGGGTCTCCCACCGAGCCACCGAAGAAGGCGAAAACTGGAGATGGAGTGATGTCGATCCCTTTGACAATGACCACTTTGTAAGCGCAAGCAAAGCGCCGGGCACGGGGTTAAGTCCTTGCCAGCTGCGCGCCCCAAAATCTCACCCCGGTCCTTGGGGAGGTTTCCTATCGAGTGTCTCCCGGGTGTGCAGCCGTGGGAGCGTGCAGCGCGCAGGGGCGAAATGACTGACCCAAGGTCACCCGGCCGGGCCGCGGCAGTCAGTACCGGACCGACCCTCGCCCCAGGGTCCGGGTGGAGGACGCGTGGAGCCCCAGACAGGGAAACTGCAGGGAGGGCCGCGGGGCCGAGCAGAGCCCCCAGCCCACCCTCCGCCGCCAGGCCCCGCCGCCCGCTGCCCGCCCCGCGCGCTCCAGCCCGCGCGCCTCGCCATCCGCGCCCGGGGCAGGGGCCCGGGGCGGGGCCGAGGCGGGAGTCGGGGCGGCCACTCACCGGACTTTGGGGGGTAGCGATAGGCCGAGTTCGCTTGGATGTCGATGTCCTCCACGCCCGCGATGCGGCGGCTCAGGATGGAGCCCATGGTGGGCGGCGGACCGGGCCGAGGCTGGGGCGGCGGCGGCGGCGGCGGCGTCCTCAAGCGGACATGGCCGGGACCAGGCCGCACGGACGCTCGCCCACGGCCGCGGGCGCACGGCCTCCCCGAGCCCCCACCCCTGGCTCGGCCCGGGGCCCGACGCCACGGCAGCCCTCCGCCCCCCCGGGGCGCGAAGCACCTCGGGAAATGGAGTCCCCTTGTAGCAGTGGGGGCCGAGCGGCGGCGTGGAAAGCCCGACTGGGAACTACACTTCCTAGGAAGCTCCGCGCCCGGGCTCTCCGAAGTTGTTGACAAACCCTCCAGGACAAACCAAATGGACCTGAGTCCAGAGGGGAGAGACCATCAACCACCCTGCAAACTATCCAGCCCTTTGCATTCCAAAGCACGAGACTAACATCATAAGTCTTTGGCTTTTTAACAGTTTGTTCGTACGTACACCTTTCGAGGAACCAACGCCTTCCATTCACTCCCTCTTTGAAATACCTCCCTGAGCTATCATGGTTCTCCCCATTTCCCAGGGTTTGATCTCCTGGCCCGGCCAGCAGAGGGCAGACCCTCACCTGCCACCCGGCAAAGAAGAGTTGGGGTGGAACCCAAGATTGCTTGGAGAAGTGCCCACTTGGGAAGAGAAGCACCTTTTCCAGAACTCGAGGCATCTCTCCGTCTCCATGTCCAGGACAATTATTTTGAAGACATCAAGTCCCTCGCAGAGGCAGTAAACCTCTCCCCATTTTAGAGACAGGGAAACTGAAGCACAAAGAAGAGAGTGCTTAAGGGTGCTTAAGCCAAGTTCAAAGAATCCAGGTTAGACCCTAACTGAACGGCCAGGGAATTCCCCAACTTTCCATTTGAATAAATATTTATAAATAAAAAGAACCAGGGTTAGAGTTAAAGGTTGTAAGGTACTTTCCTGGCTTTTGATTCGCGCAAAACTCTGTAAGCAGGCAAGTGAGGCTTTGTTGTTTTTACCAACTTTTCAGTTGAGAAACGGCTCCTCTGAGAAGAAAGTGGCTTCCCAAGACAAGCCTGTTCTACCAAGAAAGGAACTGGGGGACTTCTCTGGTGGTCTGGTGCCTAAGATGCTGTGGTCCCAATGCAGGGGGCCTGGGTTCCATCCCTTGTCAGGAAACTGGATCCCACATAGTGAAACCAAGAGTTTGCATGCCTCAACTAAAACACTACACATGCCTCAGGGTAGACTGAAAGATCCTGTGTGCCACAACCAAGACCCTGCGCAGCCAAACAAATAAATTATATGTATATGTATAAAGGAGCTAGGGAGGACAGAGGCTGGCTAGGAGTCTTAGATGGTAAATTCACCACTGTCCACGTTAAAGTGAGTCTTAACACCTTTCAGGACTCCAGAATCCAACCTTCCTATTTTCATGGGGCCTGGGAAGCCAAAAGTCAAAGGAAGTGAAGGACTTGTGTGATTGTAAGGGAGAGTGCAGGTCTTGGGGGAGCCTGATCCAACTAACCTCTCTGCCGTGCAAGCAAGAACCCTGTTTACTGAGCAGCTACTATGTGCCAGACATTGGTGTTGAACCCTATCCACGAATTCTCTGCTGTAGGTTCTGTTTTCATTCCCAATAAAACAGAAACAGGAACAGGAAAGAGACTGGCAGAAGTGAAGTATCCCACTGTTTGCATAGTAGATAAGTGGTAATAAAGCTGGAATTTGAACCAGGCCGCTCCTTTTAATGTCACATTCCCCCTGCCACCCCCAGCCCCCATCACCTAGACACAGGAATGCTCCAGTACCAGATTTCTTGTCTCTTGCTCCTAGATGGGCCTGAAGATACCCCCACTCCATGCGACCATTCTTCCTTCACTTCAAATTTCATTCTGTTGAATCACATAACACTGTTCAATCATATATACACAAACAGATAATACCAACACAGCATTCAATTGATCGGTCTCCCTGCTTGCGGGGACGGAAGGAGCGTATTGTGGTTCCAGATGATCCCACTGACAAATAATTCTAAGAGAATGTCCTCCCTACTGATTGTGGCCAGGGCAGTCATTTCCATGGGCTGATATTGGATCAATTAAAACACTCCTCTCAATAGAGCTTTGGACTTCAGGTATATTTTTCTGTGCTAATCCATGCCCCAGTGGGAGACGGGCACTTTCTGATTTGATACTGGTTCTACTATCAACCTCTTGGCTGATTCATTTATTTACTCAACAAATATTTATCATGCAGCTACTATATGAAAAGCAGTGAGCCAGGCAAAGAGCCAGGCAATAGAGATTAAATGGTGAAACCACCCGATACAGAACATCTAGTGAGGAAACAGACACTTAAGGTGAGCAAATATATAAGTAAAATGCAGTGGGTGCTACAGGGGAGTGGCCTGAGGTGCAGTGAAATACTAGGAGAGACCTACTATTGCTAGGGGAGTCAGGGAAGGTTTCTCTGAGGAGGTGACATTTAAGCTAGGACTTGAAATACAAGGAAGAGCCAACCAGGCAAACTCTGAGGGAGTCGGTCAGCCCAGGTTCCAGGCAAGAATAACCACCTGTGCAACGGCCCTGAGAAGCTGAGTAAGATCGATGAGCTCAAAGGCCAGTGCAACTATAATCTAGTAGGCATGGAGAGTTCAGGGACAGGGATCAGAGGTCAGGCGGTGGCCACATCTCAAGGCCCCTCAGTTATTCAGGGATTTCCTGGTAGCTCAACTGGTAAAGAATCCATCCACCTGCAATGCAGGAGACCTCAGTTTGATTCCTGGGTCAGGAAGATCCACTGGAGAAGGGATAGGCTACCCCCACTCCAGTATTCTTGGGCTTCCTTGGTGGCTCAGCTGGTAAAGAATCTGCCTGCGATGTGGGAGGCCTGCATTGGGAAGATGCCCTGGAGAAGGAAACCACTACCCACTATAGTATTCGCAAAGAGTTGGACACAACTGAGTCACTTTCACTTTTAGTTAGGCAGCATCCGGTCCTTTGAAACACAAAGAAAGACCCCAGCCAAACTTCAGGGCCTCAGAGTGTAAGTCCCTCAAGCCCCTAGACTTCTCAAGCATTCCTAGGGTGCACGATCCCTGACTAATTCTAGGCACCGTATGGATGTCTGATAAATACATCTGTGGGGTGATTGAAAGAATGAACTTGGAGAGAAGGAGGCTGGGATCCCAGGCCTTCCATAAACTGGCAGTGCCAACTTTCCCAAGAGCCTCAACCGCCCTGGACCTCAGGTAAAAAGAAGGCACTGCAGGAAATGCCCTTTATACCGCCCTCCCCCCATCTACTGGCCCCAGCTGTCAGGCACCATCTGAGCCTGCTATGAAATCCAAAGTCCACTCTCCAGCCAGTCTGATCCTGGCTGAAAACAAGGTTGTTTTTTCCCTTCCCCACTGCCCCTTGGAAAACAAGTTGGTTGGGGGGCCACAGTGGGCAGAAGCAGGGGCCACAGGGGGCAGAAAGGTGACCTTTGCTCCTGCTGTCCCCCCCTGCCCCACCACAGCCAGTGGGCTGGCCTGGAAAAGTCCCTTCTGGGCTGGGCAAGTCTGGGCAGGTACCTGAATGGTGCTCAAATGAGGGTGAGGTACTTACTGCCTCTCTATGCAAGAAAAGTACCCAGTGGGCCCTACCAGGACAGTGCCCACCCTCCTGTGCCAGGAACGCACCTTGCTGGCCCACTGGGTGCCTGGTCTTCTCCACTGGCTCTGAACACTGTCAAGAGTGTAAGGAGGTCTGGATTCCAGCCTCAGTTTCCTTATCTTTAAAATGGGGCTTGAGTTCCCTACAGTTGTCCAGATGGAAGCACAGAGGTGCTAGAAATAGTGTTCTAAGCACCACAGGCATTAATGCCCCAGAGCAGTCCTGGGAGAGCTATGAAGATTCTACAAACCAGGAAACTGAAGTTCAGAGCCCTCCATTCAGTCCAATTCTGCAACAAGGCCCTGGGCAGGGACGGCTCCCCTGGAACCAGATAACACCCAGAACATCGCCTAACAGTACTGGACCTCTCTACCACCATTTGGTCTCCATACTGTTCAGCCACAGTGATTCTAACGCGGACAACGGATCAGATGTACCAAAACCCCTCAATGGCCTTTAACCCGCCATCTCCAGGGCCTGTCCCTGCTTCCTGAAGACACTTTCCACACTTGCAAATTCTACACCTGTCCTAGGGACTTTTGACACACGTCCCACTCCACCCTAGGCACCATCCAACCCTTCTACTAGAGTTTGTTCTCTGCATACTTGGGGCCAGGTGAGAGCCAGACACAGTAAGGGCCCAATAAAGAGTTGCTCAACTAATGAAACTGGGGTCCAGGCAGCGCAATGAATCGGAATAAGGTCAATCAGAGCCGGGGCGACCGAGCGCCGAGCCCCAGCTCCAAATACGCTGGGCCCCCTCCCCACTCCCCACACACCCGACCGGCGACCTCAACCGGAAACGGCGTGTGTGGAGCTGTAAACACAGCCCGCAACCCCCCGCCCCCCCCGCGCTCTTCAGCCCCGCCCCCGCCCTCCACGTGATGCACCCCCGCCCGCCCCTACCCAGTGCCCGCCCCCGCCGCTGCCTCATTGGGCAGCCAGCTTTGTTTACCTTATATGGCCAGGTCCTAACACCTCGCGGCCACCCATTGGCCAAGGAGCGGCCTCACTCACTTGACGTCACTCGGGACTGAAAGATGCAAATAAACCGGGGCATCCTGGGAATGGAAGTTCGGGGGCCGCCCCGGAACTGGCTCCGAGCGGTCCTAGCGACCGCACACTAAAAGTCGAGATTTCCGGCCAAGAGCACGAGATTTTGCGTGGGAAAGTGAGAGCGTCGCGCGGAGGGGTACCCCGGGGCTCCAGAGGCTGTGGGCCTCCCCTGTCAGTCCCAGCCCTCAGCCCTTCCTCCAGCGTTCTTCAGGCCTCCTGTGCCTGGTCCAGCATCGGGCCAGGGAGGGAGGGACCAGCGTCACAAGTGGGAGATGCAGGCTTCCAGTCCACGGGTGTTGGGGAAGGCTTGGAGGGCTCCCTGGAGGCGGTGACTCGAAGTAGAACCCTAAAGGGCAGATTCATTCATTCACTGCACAAGTATTTGTAGGCGCCTGATGGACAGGGAGGCCTGGCATGCTGTAGTCCGTGGGGTCGCAAAGAGTCGGACACGGCTGAGCGACTGAACTGAACTGAGTATGCCAGGCTTTCGGGGCCTTCCGGCCCTCGTGTTGATGATTTGTGCAAAAATAAGGCGCTTAGTCAACACGGGGGATGCCAACCACACTGGGGTTCGGGATCCTGGGGTCTTGGCCAACAACCAGCGTTTGCGCCCGTGCACGGTCTGTAGCCCCCGCCTCCTGACCACCCCCACCCCCCACACACACACCCCCAAATCGGTGCAGTCACGGCCTGGGCACGCGCCCGTCCAGCTTCTGCACACTAAGTAGGCGCCTAACACTCAGGACACACCCTCGGGCCCGGCCCGGCCCGCACGCCCGGCCGAGCGCGGCGGAAGCGGCGCGGGACTACATCTCCCAGCATGCCGCCCGTGGCCCGGAGCGAGGCGAGGCTCGGTGAGTCAGAGCCGCACAGTAAATATTTGTATTAGCCGGAGCCGGCTCGCTAATGGTGGACGCGTGAGGCGGAGAAGAGCGCCGTGGCGGGAGGCTGGAGCGGGCAGGCGGCGGCGGCGCCATGTCCGTGAACATGGACGAGCTCAAGCACCAGGTCATGATCAACCAGTTCGTGCTGACGGCCGGCTGCGCGGCCGACCAGGCGAAGCAGTTGCTGCAGGCGGCCCACTGGCAGTTCGAGGTAGGCGGCCGGGGCCGGGCGGGGGCCCGGGGCGCGGGGTGTCCGTCCCGCGTGGCGGCGCGTGCTGTGGGGCGTGTGCGGGCGGGTGTGAACACGTGCCGCGGCGCGCTCCGCCGGTGCCGGGCCCGCGCTCTCGGCCCCGGTGTCCCGGCGGCCGCGCGCCCCTGCGTCCGGGCTCCGGCGCGCACACGCGGCGTGCGGGTCAGGCCCAGCGGCGCGGCGGCGACTACGCGGCCCCCGGAAACGCCGCCCGCGCGGGGTGGGCTGGAGGGGCGGCCTGCCCTCGCCGGGTCCGGAATCCCCGCCCCCCACCACCCAGATTCCCCGGGCGATCGGGTTCCGGGGACCCCCTTTTTTGTTCGGTAACGGCCAGGGCGGGGCGGCGCTGAGGCCCCGACGGACAGTCGGCCCGGCAGCCGGAAGGAGGACGCCCGTGGCCTGGGCCGAACTGGGCCCGCGCCGCCCCCGCCTTGGAAGCCGTGAGCCCGCGGGTGGAGCCGTCCGGTGTGTGTGGGTCTGAAGGTTTGCGTGCCCGGTGGGCAGCTCGCCGGCGCGTGTCCACGTACTTGTGCATTTGTATTTACGCACGCGCCACGCTACGTGTGGGCATGTTGGCGTCTGTGTGTGTAAACACTCAGTCCAGCCCGCGGCGCGGGTGCGGGCTGTATGCGCTCCGTGTACGCACATGTCACCGTTTTGCAGACGGTACTTAGGCGTGTACACACACGGGTATCCAGGTGGTGTGTCAGAGCCCCATACGACAGCTAAGGGTGTGATCTGTGTACCCTGCTCCGGAGGCGTATCCAGGTGCCCTCCTGTGCTGGCTGCCGAATCTGCCTGCACAGCGCACGGCTTGGTGTACACGGTTCAGTGGCTTTCGGCCAGCTGGGCGGGAGGTGGGGCTGCCCCAGCCTGGCCCCCACCTCCCCAGGCCTCCCTGACCCATAGAGCACTACTGTCCAGGGCTTGTGCTGCCAAAAGGCCACCTGGCCTTCCCAACTCAGCTGCCCCAGAAATAACCCGGGATGGTATCTAGGGAGGAGGCCAGAGCCCCTTGAGCTCCACCCCTCACAGGTGTAAGGTCACAGTTTCAGTCTGTAGAGTCTGTGCCCAGCCTGGGCTGGGGAGCCTGGTTTCTAGATGGGAAGCCAGCTCAGGGAAGGTACTCCCGGCCAGAGGAGGGACAGGGAGCCTGTGGGCTGTGGAGTTCAGCTTCCTGGGGGGGTGGGACAGAGGTCATAATTCCTGCCCCAAGGTTGGGACAGTCTGGGGAGGCAGTGGTCTGTCTACTCAAAGGAATCCTTGCTCATTTCCCCACCAGAGATCTCAGGGGGACCTGAGAGCTAATCCTGGGATGGTCCTCAAATCACAAGATGGGACACTGCTCGCTCTCTCTGGGCAGGTCTCACCCTGTGGCCTCCGTTTCCTTCGCTGTACCTGGGGGCTGTGAGCTGTGAGCTGATCTCTGAGGAGTGCATGGGCAGCCCCCCTTCCCAGCCCGGCAGCCCCACCCTGCAGGAAGCTTCCCAATCTAGAGCTGGATGTGGCAAAACTTGCAAAACCACATTCATGGTAGTTTGCTGGAGTCCCACATCTGCATACACGTCCCCCCCTCTGGCTGGGTGGGCAGGTGTCCGGTGGGAAGTGGCCCTGCCCACAGAGCCTGGCACAGGCCAGCAGTCGCTCGGAGTTGGAGTCCCCTGGTCACTGGAATTGAAAATGTATCTTTGAAGATTAAAATGCCTGGGGAAACTCTGACCTCAGGACGGGCAGGAACAGCTTGCAGACTGGGGTCCTTTGATGGCCCCCACAGTACAAGTCCTGGGCTCCCCGAATCTCAGCTTCACCATGTGTAAAGTGGAGACGTGGTTAGTAGGGAGGTTCTTAGGGTAAAAATGGGGTGTGAACATCCAACCCTTAGGTCTTTCTGGGAGTGAGTGGGGTTCCTTGCCTCCACCCCCAGCTGGCAGCCACTTGGGCTGAGGGCTGGCCCAGCAGGAGGCCTGTTTTTGGGTCATATTCTCTGTGATTCAGGTGTTAATGGGGACAAAAGGCTGCTGGGGGAGGGGGACCTGTGTGCTTTAAGTTTGGGGGTGCTCTAGGAAGGCAGGAAAAGGGCAACCGCCTCTCCCTGGAATGCCCACACACTGCAGCTGCCTGTGGAGCTGCCGCTGGGGGAGGAATGGGTTGGTGTCCCCTGGGGCTCCTGGCCTGGGAGGTGTCACAAGGAGGTGCTTAGAGACCGAGGCATTCTCCCCCGCCCCCAGCTCCCACACCCCTGTTTAGGGACGTTGGGGTAGGGCGTCTCCAGCAGGAAATTCCCAGAATAATTCATTTGAATTTACTCGAGTAATAAAACCCCTAGGGTAAGCCTGGGAGGCAGGCTGGGTTTCTGGGTGTGTTGGGAGTGGGGGAGGGGGCTGACAGCCCTGGTCTGCAGTGGGCGGAGAGCCCGAGGGGGGCAGTGTGGAGGGCAGAGCTGCCCGCAGACCCTTCACATACTTGACGGGCTCCCTCACCCTGCACTTTCGCAAGAGCAGCTGGTTCCCTTATTTTCCTGGATGCCTGTCCTGCGAGGGGCCGAACCAGGACACACCAGTGCTGGAGGCCACCGCCCTGGGGACCCCTCCCCCCAGCCCCCCAGGGCCACTCGAGGAGTGGCTGCCACCCCCTTCCCCACCCACTTCTCACAGTCCTGGGTGCGAACCCCACTGCAGCCTTCCTCTTGCTCCACCAGTTTGCGGGAGGCTCAGATGACTGGATAGGAGTGCGAAACCCACAGCATGCTACTTAATCCCGGCCCGGCCCGGGGACCTCAGGAGCACTGCTGCCAGGGAGGGAGGCTGCCAGCCTCCTAGTCCAGTGTCCCTTTGGTGCAGAAGGAGAAACCGAGAGGCAGAGCAGGGCCAGGCCCGTTGGCTAGCCCAGGAGAGGAGCGGTGGGTTACAGGCTCTCAACATCGGGGTGCCTTTGCCATCCTCTGGTTCATAGAAAAGGAAACTGAAACTCAGGAAGGAGTAAGGACTTGCCACCCATGGAGTTGGTGACGATAGGGCGAGAGTCTCCTGGAGCCTTTTCCCCATGAGACAGGCCCTCATGTCACTCATGGTGACGAAACCAGGTAAGCTGGAAGCACCTGGCAGCCAGCTTGCAGGCAGTGTCCTGAGGGTCCTCCCTGCCCACCAGCCCAGGGCTCCACAGCACCTCTCTGGGTGGTGGCGAGAGTGGAGGAAGGCCAGGCCAGGACCACTGGGGTCCTGAGGGTAAGAGTGGGCCTTTTTTCCTACAGACGGCCCTCAGCGCCTTTTTCCAAGAGACCAACATCCCCTACAGCCACCATCACCACCAGATGGTAAGTGTTCCCTGCAGCCCCAGGGGCATCCCTGTGGGACTCTACCAGTTTGGGGGTGGGGGGTAGCCGCCCAGGCCTGAGGAAGGAGCCGCTGGGAGGGACTCCTGGGAGCCGGGCAGCAGGCGGCGTGGGCCTGCCCACGTGGGCATCGCTCTGCTCCCCTGTGAGTTCCGGACTGGGGGACCGCCCAGGGGTGGGGTGCACTGGGGAAGGGGCCCTTCTGGAAGGGGCACTCACCCCCGTCCCTCTTCCCCCCACAGATGTGCACTCCTGCCAACACCCCCGCCACGCCCCCCAACTTCCCCGACGCCCTCACCATGTTCTCTCGCCTCAAGGCCTCCGAGAGCTTCCACAGCGGAGGCAGCGGCAGCCCGATGGCCGCCACGGCCACATCGCCGCCGCCGCACTTCCCACTCACCGCCACCGGCAGCTTCGCGGCGCCCGGCTGGCCGGCCGCGGCCTCACCCCCAGGGGGCGCACAGCACCACCAGCCGCCGCAGCCGCCCCTGTGGACTCCGGCCCCCCCTTCCCCAGCGTCAGACTGGCCGCCCCTGGCCCCCCAGCAGGCCGCCTCGGAACCCAGGGCCCACCCCGCCATGGAGGCCGAGAGATAAGGGAGGCCCCTCCCCCCTCCCGGAGGCCAGGACCCCGTGGGGCGGGGGAGAGGACGTCTCTGCGGGCCCCCTTCACCCTCCTCTGTCTGCACCCCTTTTCCCCGGAGCCCTGGAGGGGAGAGACCGGACCCTCGAGCCAGCCCACAGGCTGCCCAAACACGTACCCGGCGGCGCAGGTCTTTGGTGCCCCGCTTCCATGGATTCGGTTTCCAGTCACCTGGGTGCTGGTGGACAGAAGCTCGGAGAACAAGCAGCCTTACCCAGAGGACTCGCCCGCCCTGCCCCGCCGGCCGCGGGGTCAGCGGAGCATCACCACGCCGGAGCCTGGGCCGGCTCCTGCCTTGGAGCTCCCCGGGGCCGGCGGGCCTAGATCCCCACCCTCGGGAACGCAGAGCCTTCTCCGCATGTGTGCGTGTAGCTGTGTCTGTGTATTTATACGTATGTCGCTCTTCGAGAAGCAACCTAGTTTATGGGGCAGCTGGACTTTGCATGTTAGAGTGAGCCCCCCTCGCCCGCCACTCCTCCCCCCAGGGCCCTGCGCCTCTCCCCTGCTCCCTGGGCAGCCAGCCTTGCTCTTCCCTGCAGAGAAAAGGATTGTGGGAAACTCCAGGACTCTTCCCACCCATCCCCCAGCGCCTGCCTGCTGGGGCTGCCTGCATGCCTCCCCAGAGCCCGGGGGTACCCCATCCCCAGTTCCTTTCCCCCTTTTAACAAAGAAGAAAGAGTTCCAAACCACCACCAGGCTCTGTGGTCGTGCCTCATATCCTAAGCTTTGCTGCCAGCTGGCTCCATGTGGAGGAGGAGGGTGCCAGCCGAGCCCAGAGCAGAGGCCAGTCCCCCAGTCCCGCCTGGCTCCACACCGCTCCTGTCTGTCGCTGTCTTTTCAACCACAACGTGCTCCGGAATCTTCCTGCCCACCCCAGGCTTTTCCCATGAAGTTAGTTCCTGCCCTCTGTTCCCAGAACCCTCGCCTCTGTCTGCTCACCCTTCCCCTTGTCCGACTGGACAGATCCCGACCTCCAGGGCTAACAGCTGCCTTCCGGTCTGCCTGGGTTTCACACAAGGACTTTTCTTGCTGTCTTTAGGGCCCCAGTGGCCAGTTGCAGGCTAGACCCTCAGCCCCACCTCCAGCAGCCACTCTGGGTGGGGCAGGGCCCTTCCTTGGGGGAGGCGCAGGCCACAGCCCCCGTGGTAAGATAGCAGGCATGGACGCAGAGCCCGTGGGCCAGCAACAGGGACTGGATGAGGCTGGGCAGAGTCCAAGCCGCAGCTCAAACCTTTGGTTGCCAAGGAGACAAACCACTCAGGGGCAGCAGACAGTGGATCCCCGGCTGCTCCCACTCCAGGCTGGGCGGGCACCTACTCTTCCTGTAAGAGAGAAACTGGGCACGACTCTGCCCTGGGTTGCCTGTACCAGGGAAGGGCGGGCGTCCTTGGGGCAGCTTTGGGAGAAGGCAGCCTAGACCTTGCACCCCTTGGTGAGGCTGGAACTTGGGGGAGTAAGGGGGTGTGGGCCCCCGCAGATGGTCACCAGTGGGCTGACTCCCTAGTCAGGATGCCTACCCCACTCAGCCCATTGGACGGTGCCTGAGAGGGGAGAGTTCTGTTCCAGAAGATCTGGCTGGCAGGTGCCTCAGAACCTGCCAGCGGCAGCCCTACTGCTGCTCCCCGGGGTCACCACGCAGCCCGTTGCTGCCCTGTTTGGGTCTGGACAGCCTCTGTGGATCACTGGAGGCCCCCACTGATCACAGGACTGACTGCAGCACCCCTGCTGCAGCTGTTGCTCATGTCCTCACCTTGAAGCCCACCCTTATAATGGCCTTTGTGTGTGGGGGGAACAGCTCTGCCTGGGGCACCTGTGGGGAGAGAGAGGAGGCTGTCCTGAGCTCCTGAACCCTCACTGCAGCTCTTTCGTCCTTTTGGAAGGAAGACAGTTCTCAGGTCACTGAGGGTCAGACAAGACTGAGTGACTCACTTTCACTTTTCACTTTCATGCATTGGAGAAGGAAATGGCAACCCACTCCAGTGTTCTTGCCTAGAGAATCCCAGGGACAGGGGAGCCTGGTGGGCTGCCATCTATGGGGTCGCACAGAGTTGGACACGACTGAAGTGACAGCAGCAGCAGCAGTTCTCAGGAAGCTGCCATACCCCCTTCCGAGTGTAGGAAAAATGTGTAGAGGCAAGGAAGTGCTTCTGGGAGTGAGTGTGAGCTCCCCAGTGGGCAGATGACTGAGGTGGCCTTACCCACTGGAGCATGTGAGAGGGTGCACGGTCCAGAATGTGTACTCAGGCTCTCCACCCCAGGCTGGCCTCCGGGGGGCCCGTGGGAACTACACCCTCACTCAAAAGTGTGGTCACCAGACCAGCTGGGTCCCATGGGAGCTTGTCAGAGATGCAAAACGACCTCTCTAATCCCAGCCCAGCCCTCCTGAAACAGAATCTGCTTCGAACAGCATCCTCACGTGCCCTGTGGACATTCAAGGGTGAGAATCCCAACCTGACCAAGCCCACTTCTGTCTCCAGAGGCCCCAGGAGGAGGTCCTGGAAGGACAAGTTTCCTGTAGATGCACCTTTTCCAGCATGGACACTCCAGACACTGGGGCGTCCTGTGCAGCACCCCTGACCCCCTTCCATGAGTTCGAACTAGTAGCAGCGCCCAGTTAGGACAACTAGAAGTGTCTGCAGGCAAAGTCACCCCATTTGAGAGCCACAGGGCCTCCGGGTAGCGCCCTGGGGTCCCACAGCATTGGTCTTTGGGGTGGGAGACCAATAGAGTTTTAAACATTCCCCAGGGCATTAGTGATCAACTTGTGAATGTACTAAAAATCACTCAATCATGCACTTTTAAAGGGTAAACTACGGCACGTCACTTATGTCATAGCCTCATGTCAAGAACAGCTTGAAGCAGCTTCCAGGTGACGACTGCTGGAACACAAGCCCCTCGTGGCAAGCGGGAGCCCACTAGACTCGTGACCCTCCAGCCTGTAGAGCACAAGTGTCCCCTGGGCGCTTGAGGAGGAGGGCCCAGGAATCTGATTTCTAACAAGGGCCCTAGTCATGGTGGGAACCAGAGCAGGAGGGAGCGGAGGGTGGGGCTGGAGCTTTCCACCAGTACCTGGACCCTGCCAGGTATGCTGGAAGCCCCCCATACACCCTTCTATTCCACTGAGCACCTCCCAGACAGGCAAAGTTCTGCAAAAGGGGGTGGGAAATGCGAGGGGAGGCAGAGGCGGGCCCACATAGATGTCAAGCACTCTGGACAGAACTCAAGGGCAACACAGAACCTGGAACTTCAACTTCCCCAAGCCTGGAGGCTCAGAAGCAAGACGGAGGAGTCAGTAACCACCTCCTACCTCATGTTCAAGTGTAAACTGGCTAAAATGCAAAGATGAGGTACAAACAGAACAGTCACATTTACAGCCATTCTTAGCTGTCCGTTTCGGCACTTCCTGGAGCCGCCTCAACAACACATGAAGACCAGCCTCTGGGCTTCATTACCACCCACCTGATCACCAGACTTGAGCTCCATCACTTTGTTTCCAAAAATTCCACTCTGAAAACACCATTTGCATCCCAGAGGTTCCTGGGAAGAATGTGATTGGACCTCTCCTTTCTGAAGAGGGGATATGGCTACAGATGGGCATGGAGGCCTAGCCTCCCCATGTGACTTGATGTGGGTGGGCATGATGATTGTTCAGTGATTGTGCATGCATGCAAAGTCACTTCAGTCGTGTCCGACTCTGCGACCCCATGGACTCTAGCCCAGCAGGCTCCTCTGTCCATGGGATTCTCCAGGCAAGACTACTGGCTTTGCCATGCCTTCCTCCAGGGGCTCTTCCAACTCAGGGATCAAACCCACGTCGCTCATGTCTCCTCCACTGGTAGGCAGGTTCTTTATCAATAGCGCCTCCTGGGAAGCCCGTTAAATGATCGGGCATGGCTATCTTAAGGGTTTTCAGACTCGGAGGCCCCTGGTGTATGCCGTTGGGCTCCATTCGTTGGCCTGCACTCTAAAATCAGTTTACATGAAAAGCTCCACTTCTGGCTTACCTTGGACATTTGTCACATCTGGCCCAAGTTCCCTTAAGGCCACAGCTGGTTGAAGCTGACCCATCACGGTGGGAGGCCTCCCAGCGTGGCCCTGGCTGGCCAGCCACTCCTCTGGCCACCATGGCTGCGTCTGCCTCGCACCTCAAGTCAGCTGGCGTCTCTGAAGGAGATTTGCTCTTCCCCAGGAGCATCTGTGAAAGTAGATGTCCTGCTCTGTGGGGCAAGGGGGGCCCAGAGGGGTGAAAGGAGGCTCTGAAACGCTTTCTGCGGGCAGGCAGGGCGCCTCCTTCAGAGCTATGAAGAGAAGGGCTTGTTCTGAGATTCCCCTGGATGGAGGCAGACACTCAGAGCCCCTGAGAACACTGTGGCCGAAGCAGAAAACCACGCGGCTCCCAAGACTGCCCTCCCAGCCCGGCAGCCAGTGGGGCCGCTGTGGCCCTGGAGGTCTCTGAGGGTCTTTTCATAGCCGGACTCCTCTGAGGACAGATGAGGGCTTTGAC
Source organism: Oryx dammah (assembly GCF_014754425.2). Lineage (NCBI taxonomy): Eukaryota > Metazoa > Chordata > Mammalia > Artiodactyla > Bovidae > Oryx > Oryx dammah. The sequence continues at coordinate 160,931,395 of NW_024070186.1, read as the reverse complement.
TCCAGTTCCTCCTGGTGTCTGCGTCAGGGAGGCCGCCTGGGTTGGCCAAAAGATCTTTTGAGGCAAGGGCTATTTCCAGTTCCTGCATTTGGAAAGGTCTCCGGTTGCTTAGCCACAGTTGATGTTTGGGAAATATATGTATTTCAAGTAAGTCTTAGAAGAACGCAGCTCTTTTAGGGGTGTAAGGGTGCTGGGTCCTGCTGGGGACGGTAGGGGAGGGCCCATTCCCTGGTTGGCTGAGACCTGTCGGCAGCCCAGCATGAGGCACCAGGAGCCTGCTGGCAGAGTTCTGCTCAGCTTTCTGGCCATTTCTCATCTCCTGGGAAATATGAGGTGCAAATATTGGCGGGGGGGGGGTGCTCATTTTCTATGGATCTAGGAAAAGTTGAGAGCAAAAGGAAGGGGAGAGAGAAGAGAAGCCCTTCTCTGGAGGTTGTGTGTGTTTGGAGGGTCTCTGCCTAGAGCTCTCGAATCCATGCAAAGTCGGGGCTCAAGCCACCCAAGGGAGTGGTGCCAGGGAGACCCGTGTGCCCCTAAGACGTCCCTGCACAGAAGGCCTTCCCTCCGGTGCCCCCTGGCGGCCTGCTTTGGGGTCCTGAAAGTGAAAATCCCTCAGCCATGTCTGACTTTGCGACCCCATGGACTATACAGTCCATAGAATTCTTCAGGCCAGAACACTGGAGTGCGTAGCCTTTCCCTTCTCCAGGGGATCTTCCCAACCCAGGGATCAAACCCAGGTCTCCCACGTTACAGGCGGATTCTTTACCAGCTGAGCCACAAAGCAGGGTCCTGGTGGTGCCTTTTCCAAGGCAAACCATCTTGTTTGGGACACGTTTGCTGTCGTCAGTTGTGCATACCTTAGGGTTAATGAGTCTGTGGTCTTTGAAAGGCAGAGAACCCTTAGTGACCCTTTCGTTTGCATTGGTGGGTTGTGGGGCTGAGTCTGGGGTGCAGAGCAGTCACCATGCAACACCCTGAGGTAGGCTCCTCTGCTTGGCCAGAGCCATCTCATCTGTGCCTCTCGTGCCAGGCCAGCCCGCATACCTCCCTCTCCACAGGGCTGATTCATCTGTCTTTTTTCTTTTGGCTGCACCTCAAGGCTTTGGGGATCTTAGTTCCTCAACCAGGGATTGAACCTGGAATCTTTGGCAGTGAAAGCCTGGAGTCCTAACCACTGGACCTCCAGGGAGGCAAGTTTTAATGTGCTTTTTTCACAGCAACAACACCATCAAAATAGCCATTATGGGGAATTTGCATTCCTGCAATATTGAAACCTAGCAAATGTTTTTATAAAGAATTTTTTTTTTTTTTGGCTGCACCACACGGCTTGTGGGATCTTAAGTTCCCCAACTAGGGATTGAACCCAGGCTTTCGGCAGTGAAAGCCTGGAGTCCTAACCACTGGCCCACCGGGGAATCCCCTCATCTGAGCCTTAAAACGGAAAGTTCCAGGGATCCCCCTTCACTCAAAGGCAGACCAGGACAGTTGGTCATGCTCCTCCTTGTCCAGCCTAGCCCAGCCAGGAACTGTGGTCCCCCAGCGGAGGAGGAGGTGGGGCGCAGGGCCTTCAAAAGTGCCCCCTCTACTGACCCCACTCGCAGTTTCACACACTCCCCAAGCACCTTCCCCTGCTGGGGGTGGGCACCCTGATGAGCACCGGCACCCCCCAAGGAGGAGGTGCAGCACCGCCCTCCCATCTGCCAAGGCCAGCAGGTCCCCCGCCCCCGGGGGCTGGAACAGGGCAGGGGGGTTTCTGCCCTTCTCCTTAGCAAGCATTCTGCCTCCAGCTCCTGCCTGCAATGAGGCCAAAGGCTGGCTTCCCCACCAGCCCCCACGGGGGACAGAACTGTCATCTTCAAGACTGCTCCTGGCTGGCTGCAGGGGGGCTCACCGCTCTCCTCCTTCCCAAGCACCCAGGAGACCTGTCCCTGGGCAAACAGTTACCCAGGGCCCTACCTGGCTCACCCCTCCACCCCTGGGCTGCAGGAGCCCACTCAAGCACTGACTCCATCCGTAAATCGAAAAAACGGGCTGGAAGGCAGCTACCAGGGGCTGAGAGAGCAGGGCTTGGCTGCTGTGAGTCCCCACAGGTCGAGGCGGCAGACGACAAGCCTGACCACGCCTGGCTTGGGCACTTCCCTGGGGCCCCTACCTCTCCTCCGGCCCAAGCCCAGGCCACAGGGGAGAGGTATTGGAAGTTGGACTCCTCACACTGGTGTCCGGCACCCAGGAACCACGGCCTCCTGGGCAGGTGGCTGGAGAGCTGAGGCCTTACCGTGTGAGCCTGGGTAAGTCACACCACGGCTTCTGCCCCGGGGCCCTGCTGTGCCCAGCACTCAGGGCCGGGGCTGCACGGGGCACTGTGCCACGGGGGTGTGTGTGATGGGGCAGGGGAGGTTTGTCATGATTCTCTGTGGAGACTCAGCCCCAGTGGGGTGGTGGCCAGAGCAGGGCTGACAGGCCCACCCACCCATGTGGGACGGGCAAGGCCAGCTGCTGCAAAGGGCATGGGGCCAGTCACCCTCATCCAGAGTCAGAAAAGTAAAAGGTTTTATTCTGGGGAGAAGCTGATAAAAATACTCATCTCTGCTACAGGGGTGGGGCCAGGGCTGCACTGGCTGGTATGCCCCAAGGCGGCGTAGGTCACAGGGCTCAGGAAGCGCTTGGCTTCATTCGGACGCAGTCCTCGGAGAAAGAAAAGAGAAGTCAGGTCCAGGAGGGGGTGCGTGGGAGGGGAGGCAGGGCTGGGGGGGCCACTGGAGGTCAGGGGGTAGGCACTCAGCAGCCAGGAGGATCCTCTGCCATGCCAGCACCCTGACGCCCCCAGGGTGGATCCCCAGGGCAGCTCGCTGCCCCCCACCCCACTCCCTGACTCGCTCCACCACCCCGGGGACCTCTGGTGGATGCTAGGGGGAGGTGTGCCCCAAAACCAGGCAGAAGGAAGCTTTTTTTTAGTTTTTGTGGAATGTGACAGAAGTGTCAGGAAGCATACAAAGGGTAGAGGGTGCAACTGGATAATCTAGGGGTGGAAAGGGAGAAACAGCCAAACTGAGAGGAAGAAGTGTGCGTGCTCAGTCACTTCAGTCGCGTCCGACTCTGTGCGACCCTCTGGACTGTAGCCCGCCAGGCTCCTCTGTCCATGGGATTCTCCAGGCAAGAATACTAGAGTGGGTTGCGGTGCCCTCCTGCAAGGGATCTTCCCGACCCAGGCATCGAACTTGTGTCTCGTACATCTCCCGCCTCACAGGTGCAATCTTTACCGCTGAACCACCAGGGAAGCCCGAGAGGGAGAAGGGGGACTGATAAACCATCCAGGGACTTCCCTGGTGGTCCAGTGGTTAAGACTCTGTGCGTCCGATGCAGGGGGCAGGGGTTCAATCCCTGGTCAGATAACTAAGATTTCCCAAGCCCTATGGTGTGGTCACACACTCACAAAACCATCCCAGGGGCAGAAACCACACGGGCTGAAGGACCCACCAGGCAGGTATGAGCGCTCCGCTCTTCGTCCCGGGGGCCAGTTATGGAACCCCAGATGAGCATGCTTTGCTGGTCAGTCCACCAAGCACACAGACAGTGAGCATGTGACCCAAAGAACCAGCAAGACACCAAATAGGATGGAGCGGTCCTGGAGGATTCCAAGGCTTTTGCTCCAAGTGCCTCATGGATTAGCCAGAAGTAAATACAAACAATCAGATTCTTTAAATACCCAACTCGTAACAGTGATTACTGGTGGAAGCAATCAACAGATAGTAAAAAAGCACGCAGTAAAATCTGGTTCCCATGAGAAAGCTGGTCTTGGTAGAAATAACGCTCGCTAAAGAAAATGGACAGCGGTATCGGCTGTGATTGGAACGCATTCTGATGAAACCATTTCAGCAAAATAAAAAGGAAAGTGATTGTTTTTTAAAACCACTGTAACTGTGCTGTATTGAAAATGGGCCAAGGAATTAAATTGTTTTAGTGGAAAATTCAGTCTAGCAAGAAAGCTGTGTTCTCCATGAAACGTAGCATGAGATGGATTGTGTTGTGTGTATCCACATGCAAGTTGAAAGCAGCTACTGGGTCAAAATGAGTCCCTTGTGGAGACCCCCTCCCTTAAGCCCAGGACCCCCCGCACCTTGCCCAGGGCAGTGTCTCTGCCTTGTTGGGGAGGGTGGAGATGCTGGTGGGGAGGGGGCGGGCGCAGGGCTCACGGCTTGCTGGGCTCCTTGGCGGACTGCAGGCTGGCTCGGGACTCGAGACGCAGGGACCGTGGGTGCCTGGCAGCCCCTGGGGCCGGCTGGGGGTCCTGCAGAGATGGCGTCAGCGGTGGCAGCAGCAGCACGGGCAAGAGAGACGGAGGCGGAGCAGGCATCGTTGGTGGAGGGCCCGAGGTGGCTGAGCCTATGCTGGCATGGGGGAGCACGGCTGTGGGGGGCAGGAGGGGCAAGAGAGACCCATGATGTGTCCCAAGAACATTCTGGAGAGAGGCTGGTCCGACGGGGCCATCCCCACTAAGGAAAAGAGAATCCCTAAGACTGGAAGTGTTCACCTCTAATCACCCAGCCCAGGCATCTGACACTTCCTGGGTGGGGGCAGGAGTATCCATCCTGGGGGATGGATAATTTCATCTATCCATCCAAGATAGATGAAACCAGAGGTGGACGAGGACATGGAGAAGGGCAGCCCAGAGAGAACGGGGCTTGGAGGCCGGGATTCCCCAGTTCAAGGTCGCTGTGCCTCAGCTCCCCTGCCGTAGCAGCGTCCCCAGCCGGGACAGTAGATAAGGGACAGTAGATAAGGACAGCGTGAGGGGAGAGGGGAGGAAGTGCTCTGTGTGCTGTAAAACGCGCTCAGGTTGGTGATGAGACCTGAGGGGTGGTGACCTCAGCCGCGCCGCCCCGACTCGGCTCTTGGGCCCCCAGCGGAGAAGCCCGAAAGCAATGAACGGGCGCCCTTATCCCAGCCCTGCAGCTGGCTGGACTCCAGGAATACAGACACCAGCCCTGGGCCCCAGGGATAGCGCCTGGACCAGGAGGCCTGGCTGGAGGGTGAAGCTGGAGCCCTGGATGGCTGGGAGCCCCTGCTCAGGGCACTGGGTGCCAGGAGGCGGTTGCTCAAGGGACCTTCTCTGGACCTCCGGGCCTGGGCAGGGGAGAGATGGGTGAGGTGGGGCTGGAGAGCCTGAGGCTGGAAATGGGGGCCCAGACACAGTACTGGAATCCCAGCTGGGCCAGGGAGTTGGGGGACAGCTACTCACCAGAGGAGATGGCACCAAATAGGGCGCTCGGGCGGGCACCCTCATGCGGGCTGCGAGCAGGGGGATGTGGGACCTTCACAGCTTAGCAGAGAAGAAAAGGGAAGAGACAGGCATGGATGGGAGCGCCCCCAGGGCTCTGCCCACCTGGAGGCCCACATCCCGTCCTCTGGCGCCCGCAAAGGCCCTTCACTCCGATGGGACCTGCCTGCTGCCCCCACCACTCCTCTTCACACACCCAACCCCCACTTACTCATGCAGGGAAGCCCCTTCCTCCCTCCCCACCTCCCCTTGGAGGAGGAGGTGTTAGGAAAGCCCTTTTTGAAAGTAACTCAAGGGCAGGGAGGAGAGAGCCCTTATTCTAGCGTAGACAGATGCAGGCTGCCAGTTCTCAGCGACTCCCACCAGGGCCGGCCACCAGAGTGCCCCACTCCACCTCCCTGTCCTTCATCTTCTCTGTGTGCACTTTTTTTAAAAAGGTATGTGCGTGCTAAGTCACTTCAGTTGTGTCCAAATCTTTGCAACCCCATGGACTGTAGCCCTCCAGGCGCCTCTGACCATGGGATTCTCCAGGCAAGAATACTGGAGTGGGTTGCTGTTTCCTCCTCCAGGGCACCTTCCAGACCCAGGGATCAAACCCACGTCTTAGGTCTCCTGCACTGCAGGTGGATTCTTTACCACTAACACTACCTGGGAAGCCCTTTTTTGAGGTAAAATTCACATAAAATTAATAATTCAAAGTGAACACTTCGGTAGCATCAAGTTCATTCACAAGGCTGTGTGGCCGCCATACCCATCCAGTTCTCGAACATCTCATCACCCCCAAAAGAGATTGGTACCCACGAGCCAGTCACCCCCGTTCTCCCCTCCCCCGAGCTCTGGCGACCACGAACCTGCTTTCCGTCTCACGATCTGCCTGTTCTGGACACTTCATAGGAGGGCGTCGCACAATACATGGCCTTTGGGGTCTGGCTCCATCCTTCACCCTTTCTGGATGGGGGTCCAGCCAAGCATCTTCATGGCCAGCCTCCCAGACCAGAGGCCAGTGCATGAGGTGGGAACGTGCAGGGAAAAGAGGCCGTGAGAGCAAAGGTGCTGGAAGGATGAGGAGGTGGGGAGGGGTCACCGATGGCCATTCACCCAGGGCTGGTGAGGACGGCAGCCAGACTGGTGAGGCGCCTCCACCTCCATCTGTGACCCGGACACCTCTGCCTACCTCAGCCCTGCCTGTTCTCAGCCCTCCCTGCACTGAGACTTCTCTGGAAGTCCAGCCTCCTGCTGGAGGCACTGTTCACCAGGCACCCAGGGTTCCTCTGGCCTGCCTGAGATCCTGGCCACAATGTGGGCATCGGAGGGGAGGGCACAGGCTGGTGGGATGGCCCTCAGTGGCCCTGCGGGCAAAGGACAGATGGACGCATGAGACCAGGCTGGACCTGGGCAGGGTTCGCATCAGCTAGTTTAGGTTTAGATACTGGGTGTGTCTTGGATTGGGCTTCCCAGGTGGCGCTAGTGGTAAAGAACCTGCCTGCTAATGCAGGAGATGTAAGAGACATGGATTTGATCCTGGGTCGGGAGATCCCCTGGAGGAGGACGTGGCAACCCACTCCAGTATTCCTGCCTGTAGAGTCCCATGGACAGAGGACCCTGGCGGGCTACCTACAGTCCATAGCATTGCACAGTTAGACAAGACTGAAGCGACTTAGCATGCCCAAATATTCTTTTGAATAACAAACGAGCGAGAAGACAACCTGGTCGAAAATCCAGCCACAGGCAGGATTTAAATCGATCCCAATTGCCAGTTAGACTTTGTGGCCCCCAAGCAGGATAAAGCAATGAGGTGTCCTGGTTCAGTCCTCCTTTGTTGTGTGGAACTGGAGGAGAGCACATGCTGGGGAGAAAAGCCCCTTGCTCCGGGTGACAGTCTGGGGGAGCTGGGTGGAGGGGGCTGCTGTCTGACCAATGACGGGGGACAAGGGTGGGGTCTGTATGTCACCCTGGCCCCTCCACCAAAGGTGCACTCCAGGCAAGCAGCCCTCACCCGCTCGCTTGTGCAATGCCCCCCCAGCTCTTGCAGGGTGAAAGGAGGCAGTGCAGGGCGTGGCAAGGAGTTGGGTTCATTAGAGACTCCGGCAGGTCAGTGGTTAAGACTCTGCGCTTCCACTGCAGGAGGCGTGGGTTTGATCCATGGTCAGGAAACGGAGATCCCGCATGCCATGTGGCGCGACCAAAAAAAGAATAAAAATGTTTTTAAAAAGAAAAAAGTTGAGCCCACTCAGTGTTCGCCACCATTGCTGTCATCCTGCCTGGTGGTCCTAGAGGCCTGGCCTGAGTCTCTTTCCGATAGTCTCTTTCCCTCCCCTGGGGCCTGGAGCAGCCAAACCTTGTCCACATGGAGCTGTTAACACTGCAAGGGTGGCATGCATGCTCTGGGGGAATACAGGGCTCGAGATGGTGTCCTGCCCTGCTGGATCAGGGCAGGGGCCTGCGGTGGGTTGAATGGCAGCCCCCCAAAAGACATGTCCCCCGGAACCTGTGAATGTGACCTTGTTTGAAGAAAAGGTGCCTGCAGATGTAAATAAGTGAAGGATCCTGAGATGGGAGGAGGAAATGGCAACCCACTCCAGTATTCTTGCCTGGAAAATCCCACGGACAGAGGAGCTTGAAGAGGGTTGCAAAGAGTCGGACGGACATAACTGAGCAACTGAGCACACACATACTTCTTGAGGTGAGGCCATCTGAGTTAAGAGACAGAGAGAAAGAGACATGGGAGAAGCCACTCAAAGACAGAGGCAGAGATGGGAGTGATGCAGCCACAAGCCCAGGAATGCCTGGGGCCCCCAGAAGCTGGAAGAGGCAGGAGGGATCCTCCACTGGGGCCTTAGGAGGGCGCATGGCCCTACCCACACCTTGATTTGGTATGTCTGGCCTCCTGAACTGAGAGAGCTCACTGCTGTCCTCTCCAGGCGCCCAGCTGGTGGTCGTCTGTCGCGGCCCCAGAGCACTAAAGCAGGCCGCCATCTTCTCCTGCACACCAGGGCTTAGGCGTCTCATGCTCGTTCTCAAGTCAGTAGAGGCAAAGGGGGTGATGGGGGACACCACGGCTGGGACTCTGTGGCTCCTGGACCAACCCCACTAGGGCAGTGTGTGGAGCCCCTCTTCCCAGAAGGGGGAACCTCAAAGGCGCAGAGAAGGTGCCCCTTTGGGTGCTTCCAGCCCAGTGCTGGAGCTGAGTCCCTGGGGTCCCCAGCCGGAGGCAGCTGGAGCCAGAGCAAGGGTGGTGCAGCAACCGGAGTGACTCATTCCCTGTCTCCCTCGGGCCCAGCCCTCCCCGGCCCGTGACAGTCAGAACACGGGCCTCCCGGCCTGTCCTCATCTCCTCCTCATCACGCCCGACCCCGGCCCAGGTAGACTCAGCTTCCTGAGTTCCCAGCCGGGCCTGCCTCGCACCCAGCACAGAGCCTTTGCGCCAGCTATTGCCCCCACTCCCTCCCCAGAGCACTCTCCTCCCAGCTGATTCCTTCATCCAGTGAAGCCCTCTTGCCTTTTCAGAGGCCTCGGGACAGCGGCCCGGGACCTCTCCCTTGGACCAGGGATCCTTGTCACAACTCTCCCGTCACGCCCAGCACTCCAGGGAGGCCCTCTGGTGCCCCTCCCCAGCCGCTCCCCAGTACTGCGCCTGGCACACAGAGCCACGTTTGCCAGTGGCTGTGTGAGGAGCCCCCGTCACAGGTGTTGCCAGCTCTGGGTCCCACCTGCCTCACATGGGGCCTCACACTGCCCAGCAAAGGCAGACCCCGGGCAGGGGTGCCCAGGCAGGCTGACGCTCCTCACCGGCCAGCTCCTTCTCCGCGCTGGTCAGCGGCCGCACCTTGTCCTTGCTCATCATTCGGCCCTTGTACAGGACCCCGTCCACTCCCAGGAGGTCCACCTCGGCCTGGTTAAGGCAGCCCAGGCCCCAGGTCAGGGAGTGTCCACAGGGGCAGCAGGGCCAGCCTCCCCCCAGGGTTGCCCACTTCCAGGGGCTGTGGCCTGACTCACAGAGTCATAGTCCAGCAACTCAGGGTCCCCGTAGGGGTAGAGCGTCGACAAGTCATATGGCTTGAACTCGAGGTTGGTGTTGTTTCTGGGGCCATCACCCCAGTCCCTCGGGGGGCCCAATGAGTCCAGGCTCATCACAGGGGCTCCAAGGTTCTGGAGTTTCTGCAGCTGCTGTTGTTCCCTGGGGGCAGGACAGGGGGTCAGCAGCCACATGGAGGCACCTACACCCCAGAGGAGCCTCAGGTTGGGTCCCAGGGCCTGGCCAGTAGCCAGGGAACTCTGGACAGACACCGTTGGGGCAGAGAGCAGAAATTGAGAGCTGTGTTCCCCTAGACCTGGAACCCTGGTCTGGCCTGCCAAGAGCAGGCTCTTAACCTCTGTCTCTCTTTTTTTTTTTTTATTACACCGTGGGGCAGGTGGGATCTTAGTTCCCAGACCAGGGAATCAAACCCAAGCCCCCCGCACTGGAAGGGCTAAGTCTTAATCACTGGACCACTTAACCTCTTAACCTCTTGTCCTCTTAACCTGTCATCTCAAAGGAGACTCAGGCGAGGGAGGGGGGCATCGGGCACAGCCCCCAGGCCCCTCACCTTCACGTGGCCGTGGCTGCTGTTCGGCTATCACTCCCCACCCTCGAGCCTAGGGGCCCGGGTGTTGGAAGCACTCATGAAGCCATGGGGGGTCAGGGGCTGAGGAGTGGGGCTGGGGCTAGGGGGCTGGCCAGGGGGCAGAGAAACATGAAGGTTGAGAAACCAGGCCTGCCATATGCTAGCTGTGCCTCAGGCCAGTTGCTGAAACTCTCTGAGCCTCAGTTTTCTTCAACTGTGAAATAGGATGATAGCAGAATGACCTCAAAGGGAAAGTGTAAGGTTTCAATGAGGTCCGCACTATCAGAGCACTCGGCACAGAGCCTACCCGGTCACAGCAAGTCCCCCGAGGACCCCGAGGGGTCGTGACTTACTTCTCCTGGCAGGAAGCCGGTCTGTCAACCTCGCTCACAGGGGCGTGTGAGGTTTGAGACCCTCCCTCCCCTAAGAGTTCTTGGTCCACGACAGACGCCTGATAACCTGTTCGTTCCTCTCCCTGTGAGCACCTCACGTGCCCGTCTGCAGCCCCACTGCCTGGGACAGTGTCCTTCGAAAATGGCTGCAGTGCCCTGGACAGTCTTTGAGTCTCAGGACTGCAGTTTGTGCCCGGACCCCCACCTGCTCACCTCATCTGTTGGCGCTGCAGGTACTCATAGCTGTTGGCACTGGCTGGCCGCAGCCATGGCAGCACGTGGGTGTTGCGAATGGTGATGAGTTGCCTGTGGGACAAGAGCAAAGTAGGGGGGCGCATGTGGCCAGCAGAGGTCCCGGCTCCCACCTCCTCCTGGAAGCCCACCCTCAAACGTGGCCTTTCCTCCAGAAAGATCCACAGCATGGGGCCACCATCCTCTTTGTAGGTCATTGAGAACAAATATTCTGATGATAAAAGGAAAACTCAGAACGGGTGAGTCCTAGAAATGCGACATGGGTTGGAGGGTGCCATGGGCTCGGCGGAGGAGAATGGAGAGTGACTGCTGATGGGCATGGGGTTTCCTTTTGCGGTTGGGCCATATTGTCAATGTACTAAATGTCCCTGAACTGTTCACTTTCTTTTTCTTTTATTTTTTTAGGCCACAACACCCAGCATGTGGGATCTTAATTCCTCGATCTGGGATCAAATTTGTGACCCTTCCCTGTACTGGAAGCAAGGAATCTTAACCACTGGATAGCCAGGGAAGTCCCTGAACTGTTCACTTTAAAACAGTTAATTTATATTATGTGTATTTGACCTCATTACAAAAAATTAAAGCATCAGCCTTCTGAGGAGCTGGAACTGTTCTACATCTTGATCTGAGTGGTGGGGAGATGAAAATATTTTGGAGTTTGAGGTGAATGGGCTTCCCTGGTAGCTCAGATGCTAAAGAATCCTCCTTCAATGCAGGAGACCCCAGTTTGATCCCTGGGTCAGGAAGATTCCCTGGAGAAGGGAATGGCTGGCTACCCACTCCAATATTCTTGCCTGTAGAATTCGATGGACAGAGGAGCCTGGCGGGCTACAGTCCACGTAGTCAAGGAGTCAGACACAACTGAGAGACTCACACTTTCATTTGGGGTTTCCCAGGTGGCGCTAGTGGTAAAGAACCTGCCTACCAGTGCAGGAGACATAAGAGACCAGGGTTAGATCCTTGGGTTGGGAAGATCCTCTGGAGGAGGGAATGGTAACCCACTCCAGTATTCTTGCCTAGAAAATCCCATGGACAGAAGACCTTGGCAGTTATAGTCCATAGGGTTGCAAAGAATCGGACATGACTGAAGCCACTTAGCGTGCACACACGTGCACTAAATGCCACTGAGTTTTCCACTTTAAAATGGCTGATTTTTTATGTGAATTTCACCTCAGTACATAAAGTATTAGACTAGAAAAACACGTGCAGGCAAGTCCTACAGGGTTCAGCTTTCCCTGAGTTTCCTCTTACCCTTTTCCTCTGGAGTCCACCCTGTTCCTGGACACAGCGGGCAGCAGATGGGACTGGGGAAGGGAGGGGCACAGTACTGCCCAGGTCGGGAGCTAATGGGATCGTGTGCACACAACGGTGTACATGGACGTTCCTGTCCCTGACCACCCCCGCAGTACTCACGGGCTGGTCATCATCTCCACGGGCCTGTCACAGGAGATGCATTTCACCCGTTCAAACAGTTTCCTGGAAGACACCCCACTCCGTCAGCTGCCGCCCCAGCTGGGCCCCATGAGGTCACCCCCGCCCCGAGCAGTGCTTGGGGGAGGCTGCAGGCCCGTCCATGCCTCAGGGCCAGGGCTTCCCCCCAGATCCCACTCCCGCTGGCCTGGCCAGGCTCAGCTCAGCTCCACTGGCCCCGGCTGACCGCCACGTGGGGCCACTTGGGGCCTCAGTGGGAGATAAAAGTGGGCGTAATTTCTCTCCTCACCCCAAACACAATGGACGCCTTCATAACCATGGAGAGCTATCCTTCACAGTGGACACTGGAGGGCAGAGGAGTGATCTGAGGACAGGAGCCCCCCAGGAAGATCGGGCCCCTCTGCTGGGGGCTCTGTCTGGATGGGGTGGGGGCCTGGCTCTAGTTCCAGGACTGCCCAAACTCCCTGTGTGGCCTCGCAGGGGCCCCCTCCCTCTCTGACGCTCTGTCTCCTCATGAAAGAACGTGGAGCCCAGGCCAGAGCGGCCTACCTCTGAGCTCTGGTGCTCTCTGCCTCATCTCCCCCTCCACTGGGAAGCCCCATGTCCCCCTCCCCGGGTCCACAGGTCTGAGTCCTTCCTCCCAGAGTCCAGAATCCGCTGGTATACCTCTCTCATTTCCTCTCTGGAGGGAGGGCCGTGCAGCCTCTGGGAGCTGCAAGGGCTGCAGGGGACCCTGTCCCCAGAGGGACTCACCTCCTAAATCCGGCAGCATTGTCGGGGTCAAAATGGAGGCCTTCAATCAGCAGCTTCCTGACAACTTTCCAGACCTCGTCCATGTCTTTCTTCAGATCATCCAAATCGCTGGGAACCAGCTGCCAAAAGCCAAAAGGGAAGTGTTTAGTCAATTAAGTAAACACTCCGCCTCCCTCCAGCAACCTGCAAAGTTATATAGAGAGTAACAAGATTCATGGCAACCCACTCCAGTATTCCTGCCTGGGAAATCCAATGGACAGAGGAGCCTGGAGGGCTACAGTCCACGGGGTCACAAAAGAATTGGACATGACTTAGCAACTAAACAACAACAAGCAAGATTAACCAAGAAAAGTTAGGTGGCTGTGGACTTCCCCGGTGGTCCAGTGGTTGAGAATCCACCTTGCAATGCAGGGTATGCAGGTTCGACCCATGGTCATGGAACTAAGATCCCACATGCCACGGGGCAGCTAAGCAACTAAGCCTGCAAGCCACACCTAGGGAATCTGTGCACCGCAATGAAAGACCTCATATGAGGCGATGAAGATCCTGAGTGCTGCAACCAAGGCCAACTACAGTCTTTTTGTGTGTGTGTGTGAAGTCACTCAGTCGTGTCCGACTCTTTGTGACCCCATGACTGTAGCCCACCAGGCTCCTCTGTCCATGGGATTTTTTAGGCAAGAGTACTGGAGTGGGGTGCCATTTCCTTCTCCAGGGGGTCTTCCCGACCCAGGGATTGAACCTGGGTCTCCTGTGTTGCAGGCAGATGCTTTACCCTCTGGGCCACCAGAGAAGCCCCCAACTACAGTCTTTTAAAACCACACATACACAAAGACCAAAACCACTCACAAGTTGCAAGAATAGTCCAAAGGACACTCCTATATCCATTTAAATTCACCAATTCTAAAAAAAGCAAATGACAAACAACTAATCTCAAAAATATACAAGCAACTCCTGCAGCTCAATTCCAGAAAAATAAACGACCCAATAAAAAAATGGGCCAAAGAACTAAATAGACATTTCTCCAAAGAAGACATACGGATGGCTAACAAACACATGAAAAGATGCTCAACATCACTCATTATAAGAGAAATGCAAATCAAAACCACAATGAGGTACCACTTCACACCAGTCAGAATGTCTGCGATCCAAAAATCTGCAAGCAATAAATGCTGGAGAGGGTGTGGAGAGAAGGGAACCCTCCTACACTGTTGGTGGGAGTGCAAACTAGTACAGCCACTATGGAGAACAGTGTGGAGATTCCTTAAAAAATTGCAAATAGAAATGCCTTATGACCCAGCAATCCCACTGTTGGGCATACACACAGAGGAAACCAGAATTGAAAGAAACACATGTACCCCAATGTTCATCGCAGCACTGTTTATAATAGCTAGGACATGGAAACAACCTAGATGTCCATCAGTAGATGAATGGATAAGAAAGCTGTGGTACATATACACAATGGAGTATTACTCAGCCATTAAAAAGAATACATTTGAATCAGTTCTGATGAGATGGATGAAACTGGAGCCGATTATACAGAGTGAAGTGAGCCAGAAAGAAAAACACCAATACAGTATACTAACACATATATATGGAATTTAGGAAGATGGCAATGATGACCCTGTATGCAGGACAGCAAAAGAGACACAGATGTGTATAGCGGACTTTTGGACTCAGAGGGAGAGGGAGAGGGTGTGATGATTGGGGAGAATGGCATTGAAACATGTATAATAACATGTAAGAATCGAAATACCAGTCTATGTCTGATGCAGGATATGACACGCTTGGGGCTGACGCGCGGGGATGACCCAGAGAGATGTTGAAAAAAAAAAAATAAAAAAATAAATTCACCAATTCTTAACATTTCACAATGTCTTCTTTATCATTCCATATGTATGTGTTTGTTTTCTGAATCATCTGAGAATCACAGACATCACAATATATTTCCCGTACAAAAAGTTAAACGTGGAATTACCATACAACTCAGCAATTCCACCCCTGGTAGTCACTAAATGAACACAGGTGGTCATTAAATGATGAATGGATAAATAAATGACCACTCCTGGGTATCTGCCCAAAGTCACGGAAAACAGGTCTTCAAACAAAAACTGGCTCATGAATGTTCATAGCAGCATTATTCACAAGAGTCCAAAGGTGGAAATAACCCAAGTGTCCGTCAGCAGATGAACAAACAAAATTCAGTCATGGAAAAAAAATGAACTTCTGATTTATGTGACAACATGCGTATGTTAGTTACTCAGTCATGTCTAACTTCGCAACCCCATGGACTGTAGCCTGCAAGGCGCCTCTGTTCATGGGATTCTCCAGGCAAGAATACTGGAGTGGGTCGCCATTCCCTTCTCCAGGGCATCTTCCCAATCCTGGGATCAAACCCGGGTCTCTGGCATAGCAGGCAGATTCTTTCCCATCTAAGCCAGCAGGGAAGCCCATGTTACAACATGGATGAACCCTGAAAACACGATGCTGAGCCCAAGAAACCAGACCCTCGAGGTCACATGCTGTGTGACTCATCAAGTGTCCCAAATTGGCCGACCCAGAGAGTAGCTTAGTGGCTGCCGGGGGCTGGGGGGAGGGGGCGTGAGGGGTGATTGCCTCTCGGGTCTGGGGTCTCCTTTTGTGGGGGATGGAAATGCTCCAGAACCAGAGAGAGGCAGTGCTAATGCAACACTGTAACAAATGCCATGGGGTTCATCGCCTGAAAATTGCCAATGGTTGATTTTATGTCGTGTGAATGTTCCCACAGTGAAAAATACACAAAGAAAAGCAGAGCAACAAGGACAGGGTCACTTAAACCAACAAACAACAAAAAAAGCTTTCAATCAGGAAAAAAATTTAGACACATAGAGAGGAGAAGAGACTAGAATCATGAACCCTGAAATACCCACCATGGAGATTTAATCATTATTAACATACTGCTCCATCTGCCTTTTTTTCTCTTTTTTCAGCTGTGCTGTGCAGCTTGCTGGATCTTAGTCCCCAGACCAGGGATCGAACTCCTACAGTGGAAGTGCAGAGTCCTAACCACTGGACCTCCAAAGAATTGATGCAGTGTTTTTTTTTTTTTTTTTTTAAGTTACAGAAATCAC
This sequence comes from Oryx dammah, assembly GCF_014754425.2. Lineage (NCBI taxonomy): Eukaryota > Metazoa > Chordata > Mammalia > Artiodactyla > Bovidae > Oryx > Oryx dammah. Next base: position 160,915,578 of record NW_024070186.1, on the reverse strand, counting down.
AACATTCCACCTAAATATTTTAGTGACTTTCTTCAGTTCAGTTCAGTCGCTCAGTCGTGTCCAACTCTTTGCGACCCCATGAATCACAGCACGCCAGGCCTCCCTGTCCATCACCAGCTCCCAGAGTTCACTGCAATACCATTATCCCAACTAACATAATGAGCCACAGAAGTCACACTCCATCACTTCTGTAATATCCTGTTGGTTACACAGGTCAGCCCTGTTCAGGGTGATAGTTGGGGAGCGTCTGGGATGTTGACCACCATAGTGTTCCTCTCTGGACAAGCAAAGGGATGTGGCGGCCAGAGAGGCATCCTGCTGGTCATTTATTTATCCATTCATCATTTAATGACCTGAATTTGATCTAATTTCCAGCTAATTTTCAGAGTTGGAGCAACTGAAACATGGGAAGTCTCCTTGTGTATTGCATTTGGTTGTTGTGACTCCTGAGACTCTTTTAATCTAGAGCAGTTTCTGTCCCACTTTTTTTCACCCTGCCATGGAATTATGGGAGAAAAACAGGTCAGTGGTTCTGCAGATAACTGAGTTACTTCAGCTGTAATTCTGCATTGATTTTTATGACAAGTGTGTCCCATATCTGTTTTGCTTATCATCGTATCCTCATTAACCAGAGGTACCCAATAGGTGGATGATGAATGAATAAATCTTCACTTTAAAGATGAGAAAACTGAAACTTGAACAGGTTCTGTAACTCAGGGCACAATGCTGATCACGGTGGGGCTGGGACTCAGACCCCGAGTGCCTGATTCTAAACCCCAGTGCTTTTATCCACACCAGTCACACCAGCTGCAGGAACCACACAGCATGGAAGGGGTTGGCCTGACCCCTTTATTAGACGGTACAAATGAAGGCTATGACTCCTTATCAACATTTTCCCAGGGTCTGGCTCAACACAGGTGGTCATTAAATGATGAATGGATAAATAAATGACCAGCAGGATGCCCCCTCTGCCCGCCACATCCCTTTGCTTGTCCAGAGAGGAACACTATGGTGGTCAACGTCCCAGACGCTCCCCAACTATCACCCTGAACAGGGCTGACCTGTGTAACTAACAGGATATTACAGAAGTGATGGAGTGTGACTTCTGTGGCTAAGTCAGAGAAGACACTGCAGCTTCTGTCTTGCTCTCTTGGATCATGTGATCCTGGGGGGAAAACATTCGTTGCCGTGTTGTGAGGCTGCTCAAGCAGCCCTAAGGAGGCCACCATGTGATGAGGAAGTGCCAAGTCTTGCTCACAGCCATGTGAGGGCGCTATCTTGGAAGTGGCTCTCCCAGCCCCAGTCAAGCCTCTGGACGACGTGGGCCCTAGACAACACCCTGACTGCAGCGTTGTGGGAGGCCCTGAGCCACCCAGCTAAGCTGCTCCCAAATTCTTGACCCTCAGAAACTTTGAACTTTGCTATTTTAAGGCACTAAATTTCAGGGTAGTTTGTTATTCAGGAGGTGGTGATTAATACAGAGCTCCTCACCTTGGTACGTACGTCTTTGTCCAACTGGTCCACAGCCTTCTTCCAGTCATCCTCATTGGCAACCACCCTGAAGAGCATGCCCTGAATCATTTCATTCAGCTGCATGGCCACTGTGTCCAGGTCAGCCCGGCTTGCCTTGCCTGCCAGGGAGCTCTTGTCGGCCTTCTGGGGAGAGATGGGACTCAGGGAGGCAGGGCTGCAGGGCTGGGAGCAGTGGGGATCTTGGGGAGGTCAGATCACTTTGGTCAGTTGTTGTAGTTTGGGACCCTGGGTACCCAGCCTTGGCTTAAATTCATCCTTGGGGTCCGGCTCAAACACAGCTATTAGATCAAAGCCAAGGTTTTCCTGTGATGGAGAAGTTGAGGTATGGTTTTTAAGTTCACCTAACAAATTGACACAAACTATAATTCAGAAAGATACATGCAGGCCTCTGTTCATAGCAGCACTATTCACAATAGCCAAGACATAGAAACAACTAAAATGAACAACCAAAATCGGCAGATGAACGGTTAAAGATGTGGTGTGTGTGGCATGGAATATGACTTGGCCATAAAGAAGAACATAATGATGCCATTTGCAGCAACGTGGATACAGCTAGAGATCACCATACTAAGTGGGTTAAGCCAGAAAGAGAAGGACATGTGCCATATGATATCACTTATATGCGGAATCTAAACCATGACACAAATGAGCCTGTCTGTGAAACAGAAACAGAATCACAGACCCAGGGAAGAGACTGTGGTTGCTGGGGGAAGGGGGCTGGGAGAAAGATGGAGTTGGAGGTTGGAGTTAGCAGATGTAAGCTTTTATATGTAGGATGGATAAACAACAAGGTTCTACCATATAGCACAGAGAACTATATTCAATATCCTGGGATAAACCATAATGGAAAAGAATATTTAAAAAAGAATGCACATATATGTATATATACTGTATACATTGGGCTTCCCTGGTGGCTTAGATGGTAAAGAATTCGCCTGCAATGCAGGAGGCCTGGGTTCAGTCCGTGGGTTGGGAGGATCCCTTGCAGGAGGGAATGGCAACCCACTCCAATATTCTTGCCTGGAGAATCCCATGGACAAAGGAGCCTGGTGGGCTACAGTCCACAGAGTCGCAAAGAGACAGACACGACTGAGTGACTAACACTTTCACTGTGCGCATCACTTTGCTGTACAGCAGTAATTAACATTGTAAAACAACTATACTTCAGTTTAAAAAATTGTCACTAATCCTGAGTCACTGACAATAAGAATTGGTGGGACAACTTTTGAGAACTTCCCCCGGACTTTCTATATGATAAAGGTGGAAGGAAGCTTGGGAAGTCTGTGTGCCTGGCTTCATCCTGGCTGGATGATTCTGTTTCCTTAGGTGGGAGAGCCAGACTTGGGGTGGGGGATGGGGTCGGGGAGAGGAGTCTCTGCTCACTCACCTCTTTCAACTCCTGCTCCATCTCATTTCGGTCTGCCTTGTACATTTCTAGGTTTCTTAGTTGAGCATAGACAACCTAAGAACAGAGGCGGAGGGATGTCAGTCATCCTTGGATGTCCTGAGGACAGCCTCTGCCTTCAGCTTCTGCCCTAGGAAGGGAGCAGTGGGGCCAGGTGGATACCAGGGGGGGCGGCACAGTGAAAGGCTTGGGCTCCAGGTTTCCAGATCAAAAGGGAAGGGACAGGGGGGCTCAGGACAAGCTGTCCCCTTGGGGGTAGCATCATAGAACTTTGCTACACAGGAAAGGAAGGAAGACCGGAGGAAGGAACACACAAACCAGAGCTGATGCTTTGGGTCCCTAGATGTTTGAGGCAAGTGCATCTCTTCTGATCTGTAATGGAGTCTCTACATCAAGCCAGCACTTATATGCGATACGCACTGTGCCCCGTGTCAGGCGAAAACCCTCATTTCCCACCCCCATGACTCCTCAAAGAACCAATTCCCTGCATCAGTTCTGCCCTATCTGCACTGACTGGACCCGCCCCACGACAGGAGCAGCCAGCTTCCCTGCTTGGGAAGAGCCTCGATCTACTGGGCCATGTCCCCAGCAGTGAGGGAGGTCACTCTCCCTCCAAAACTGGAAATAGGCTTCCACTTCTCCCTTCATATCTGGTCTCCCTTTCACTCTCAGCAACAGAACCCCCATCTTTCAGCTGGCATCTGGCCACCCAGAATCATGACTGTATTTCACAGCCTTCTTTATAGCTTGATGTGACCACTGAAGTATAAACGAAAGTGGGTAGGTGTTCTCTTCACTGCTGGCTTAGACACAGAGTTAAATCACTGGAGCACCAGCAGCTGTCTTGGACCATGAGGTGACCTTGTGAACCGAAGTCACACACCAAAGAGCTCTATACCAGCTCTGAGTTTCTTGAACATAAAAGAGAAATACGGGGTTTCCCTGGTAGTTCAGTGGTAAAGAACCTGCCTGCCAAGGCAGGAGACTCAGGCTCCACCCCTGGGTCAGGAAGATCCCCTGGAGTAGGAAATGGCAACCCACTCCAATATTCTTGCCTGGGAAATGCCATAAACAGAGGAACTTGGTGGGCTACAGTCCATGGGGTCACAGTCAGTCAGACATGACTGAGCTAACAATAACAAAAAACAAAAGAGAAATACACTTACGACTTGTTTAAGTCAGCTATTTGGGGGTTTTATGTTATTTGAAGACGAACCTAATTCTAATTAACGCAAAGCTTCTTCACATCCACCTTGCACCCAGGTGGGTCTCAAGGTCTAGTACAGGTGGTGGAGGTGGGGAAGGGAACTCCTGCTTCTGCCTGGAGTCAGGCTTTTCCCTCCAACCCCATGTTAGCGGAGAGCTGACCTTTTGGAGTCATCAGGCCCAACATGAACACTTAGAGCCCCATGTGGCTGTTTCTAATTAAAATCTAGAAATACAGAGAAGCCGGGACCCTCTAACTTCCACTGCCAGGGTTACCTGTGCACGGGGTAGACTAAGGTCCTTCCCAGAATTCACGCCTTCCTAGAACCTGTGAACGTGGCCTTATTTGGAAATGGCTCTTCACAGGTGAAATCAGTTAAGATGTGGTCACACTGGATTAGGGCAGAACACATGGATGAGGAGGCCACGTGAAGACACAAAGACACACAGAGAAGAAGGCCACGTGACAATGCAGGCAGAGACTCGAGCGATGCGTCTCCAAACCACCTGGAGCCGCTAGAAGCTAGGAGAGGCCAAGAAGGATCCCCCCCTGAAGCCTTCAGACAGCACGAGGGCCCTCCAGCACCTTGATTCAGGGCTTTCGGCCTCCAAGAATTGGGAAGAGTACATGTCTCTAGTTTTAAGTCACATGGTTTGTGGTTATATGTTACAGCAGCCACAGAAATGCCCAGTAAGTGGCAGAATCGGGATTGAAACCGAGCCCTATCTAACCACAACGGCAGGCCGCCTCCCAACTGGCTGGTTACTTTGCCTGAATCTGTTTCCTCCTTGCTCAAATGGCATTAATATCACTCCTGCCCCGAGGAAGCCGAGGGGACTAGAAATGGCATCTTCCTAGAAGAGTTAGCATTCGATACACGTCAGCTCTCGCATCAGTCCTCTCCTGCACTGAGCCAGAGCCCTGGATATCATTGATTGTTCCAAGAATGGCTTTGGATGTATATAACTGATTCACTTGGCTGTACAGCAGAAACTAACACAATATTATAAATCAACTGTACTCCGATAGGAATTTTTAAAAAAGAAAAAGAATGGTTTTGGGGATTTCTCTGTTGATCCCGTGATTAAGACTTCACCTTCCAACGCAGGGGAGTGTGGTTTGATCCCTGGTTGGGGAGCTAATGGTCCCACATGTTTCTTGGCCAAAAAAACTAAAACATAAAACAAGCAATACTGTAACAAATTCAATAAAGACTTTAAAAATGGTCCACATCAAAAAAAAAAAAAAGAGGTCCTGGAATGCATCCTGTAGCCTGCCAGTTTGCAGAGGGCAAATAGTGTTTTCACATTTCCATACTGCGTCAGAAAGAGTTCTGTTCTCATTCACTCTCCTGCTGTATCCTTTGTGAGAAACGCTCCCAAAGCAGCAGTCTGAGGTGATGGAAATGCTTCCATCTGGCTGGTGCTGACATGGCTGCACAGAGAGGCAAAAATGAGTCAAGCGGCTATGCTTCAAGCCTACTTGTGTGTGTAAATCATGCTTCGTTGAAAGACAAACAAATACTATCATTCCCCCGCGAGAAACACAGAAAGGCCCAGGCGTTGTCTGTCTTCTTGACCGCTGTATCGCAGGGCCCTGGAAGGGCGCCCGCTGTGGAGTGAAGGCTCAGTCACGTGGGCTGAATGACGCAGGGGTGATGGGGTTTCTCGTGCCACCTGTTACATCCAGAACGTTTTCTCCCAGCTTTCCAGGTAGAAGGCAGTGTTGGCGGTGTTTCTTCACTAGCCCCGCTGCAGCAACAGAACTGGGGCGGGTGTTTGCCTCCCTCCTCTCTCTGCTGGAAGGGCTCCATGGGGCTGCTGATGATTCGCAGCCTGTGTTCATTTAAGAACTATTTGATGAAGTGTGCTGTATACAAAGCCCCGCTCCAGATCCTTCCGGGGTCCACTTTTAGAAGCAATTAGCTCTTGTTGGCACGAGGGGCAGGAAGGAAGTCCGGACAAAGGCTGACTTGGTCCATTCAGCCTGTTGGGCCAAACTCCTCTTGAGCTTCTCTCAACGAGGGACCAGTGACAGCTTTCTGGAGGCAGATTCTGAGCCCCCCTCCTCCTCCCCCGAGCGGAGTGGGATGTCGTACTGGACCCACATCAGACATGCCAGATGAACTGGCTCTGGTCTCCGACCAGGAAGGGCTCCAGTAGGTCCTTAGGACACAGCATCCCAGCCTTTCTGAAAAGCAGTGGCTAAACAAGAGCCCAGGGTTGGCAGGAGACAGCACACTTCCTGATCCTGGTACTCACAAGAGTCTTGGCCCAAGACTGTGTATCCTGTGCCCACACACGGCCCGGGCGCTCCCTTCCTCCCCACTCAAGCTGGGCATCAGCTCTCCTTCGATAAGCTTTCCTCCCATCCAACTTGCCCTGTGCAGGCTGGCCTGGTCACTCCGTGTGATGACCTTCGGAGGGGAGCTCTGCCCTCCCCTCCTGCCCTAGTCACATCCTAGGGCGTCCCACCAACAGCCCGATTTGGAATCGAAAGCCCCCACAGGAACCACCTCAGGTGGCTCTGTTTGGGATTTTGCCTCATTACACCCCCAGGGGAAAAGGTCACCTCCTCCCCACTGAGAAGGATGGTGATCTTTTCTCTGAAGATCGGGGATGCCTCCGGGACAAGGCTCAGACCGGAATGGTCCCGAGGACCATCAGGCTGGGGTGGTCAGGGCAGCCCAGCCAGCCCACGGGAGGAGGTGTCTGGCTGAGTGACTCCTGGGAGGTGCTTTTCAGGGTCCTCACATTTCTCATGTCAGACGCCGCTGTTCCATCCAGTCCCTGTGGCGTGAGAGTTCAGACAATAAGCCAGTTTAGGGGAAAGGTTAGAGACCTTTCATTCATTGATTCATTCAGCACATTTTGAGCCGTCACTCGGCGCCAGGTGAGTGACCCCAGTGGTGAACGAGACAGACCGTGTTCAGGTGCTCTGGTGTATGTATGGGGGTGGGGTGGTGGGGTTGGTTTGCTTTTTGTGGCTGTCTACTTCACACACAGTGAAATGACAGGAGAGTGTCCCTGGTTCCCCTGCCTTTGGGGTATCTGTGAAACCTCTGGGAAGAGTCTCAACATCCCAGTGAGGAATCCTCCCCACTCTGGGCCTCCCAGACCTCCGGACCTTTAACTCATCCAGGCGAATCTGGAGCCTGTTCACTGCCCTGTCCAGCACGATGTGGTGGTCCTTTATCATCTCGATCTGGTGGCCCCAAACTCTCTCAAGTTCTTCCTCCTACACAGAAGGAGACACAGACATCTGAGGCCTCTTCTCTTGAGGTCGCCATGGCCAGGAAGGGACTTGAAGGGGGTACTAGCCCAGGGTACCTCCCAGCCCACAGCCTCCTAAACCCTTGTCGGGGGAACCGTACAGCCGCCCACCCTTGGGAGCCCCGCCCCAGACAGAGCAGATCAGCTTCCTTTCGGCTCCAGGACAGATGGTGCTTCTTCGTCTGGAAGGGCAGAACCTGCCCTGGCTCCGGCCATGGACTCTGCCGTCACCTCAAACCATCATCTTCTCAATGCCTTTTCTGGCCAGGACACTGACCTTCATCCTGGATTTCTGGAGGTTGCCAATCTTTTCCTGCAAGATGTCCAGTGTTGACCCAAGCTTGGAAGAAGCTCCCATGTTAGCTGAAAGCAAAGGAGTGGGTGGCTGTCGCGGACAGGGATGGGGAAAGATGCTTCTAGAGCTCTATCTGCTTCTGTCACGAAGTATCTAAGATGATGTCTTCCAATAGAAGGAAGCTGTGAGCTTGGGGGCCTTTGAGGTCATCTAAAATTTTCTAGTGACATCTTTTAAAAGAAAAATCTAAAAATTAGCAGGTGAAATTAATTTAAAAAATCTTTTTAAACCATTCTAATCCAAAATTGTACAAGAGGCAGTGATCAAGACCATCTCCAAGAAAAACAAATGCAAAAAGGCAAAATGGTTGTCTAAGGAGACCTTACAAATAGCTGAGAAAAGAAGAGAAGTGAAAGGCAAAGGAGAAAAGGAAAGATATACCCATTTGAATGCAGAGATCCAAAGAATAGCAAGGAGAGATAAGAAAGCCTTCCTCAGTGATCAATGCAAAGAAATAGAGGAAAACAACAGAATGGGAAAGACTAGAGATCTCTTCAAGAAAATTAGAGATACTAAGGGAACATTTCATGCAAAGATGGACACAATAAAGGACAGAAATGGTATGGACCTAACAGAAGTAGAAGATATTGAGAAGAGGTGGCAAGAATTCACAGAAGAACTATACAAAAAAGATCTTCATGACCCAGATAATCACAATGGTGTGATCACTCACCTAGAGCCAGACATCCTGGAATACGAAGTCAAGTGGGCCTTAGGAACATCACTACAAACAAAGCTAGTGGAGGTGATGGAATTCCAGTTGAGCTATTTCAAATCCTGAAAGATGATGCTGTGAAAGTGCTGCACTCAATATGCCAGCAAATTTGGAAAACTCAGCAGTGGCCACAGGACTGGAAAAGGGCAGTTTTCATTCCAATCCCAAAGAAAGGCAATGCCAAAGAATGCTCAAACTACCACACAATTGCACTCGTCTCACACGCTAGCAAAGTAATGCTCAAAATTCTCCAAGCCAGGCTTCAACAGTACATGAACTGTGATTCCAGATGTTCAAGCTGGATTTAGAAAAGACAGAGGAACCAGAGATCCAACTGCCAACATCTGTTGGATCACTGAAAAGAGAGGGTTCCAGAAAAACATCTATTTCTGCTTTATTGACTATGCCAAAGCCTTTGTCTGTGTGGATCACAACAAACCAGAAAATTCTTAAAAAGATGGGAATACCAGACCACCTGACCTGCCTCCTGAGAAATCTGTATGCAGGTCAAGGAGCAACAGTTAGAACTGGACATGGAACAACAAACTGGTTCCAAATTGGGGAAGGAGTATACATCAAGGCTGTATATTGTCACCCTGTTTATCTGACTTATATGCAGAGTACATCATGAGAAATGCTGGGCTGAATGAAGCACAAGCTGGAATCAAGACTGCCAGGAGAAATGTCAATAACCTCAGATATGCAGATGACACCACACTTATGGCAGAGGGTGAAGGGGAACTAAAGAGCCTCTTGATGAAAGTGAAAGAGGAGAGTGAAAAAGTTGGCTTAAAGCTCAACATTCAGAAAACGAAGATCATGGCATCTGGTCCCATCACTTCATGGCAAATAGATGGGGAAAGAGTGAAAACAGTGACAAACTTTATTTTGGGGGGCTCTGAAATCACTTCAGATGGTGATTGCAGCCATGAAATTAAAAGACGCTTACTCCTTGGAAGAAAAGTTATGACCAACCTAGACAGCATATTAAAAAGCCAACAAAGGTCCGTCTAGTCAAAGCTATGGTTTTTCCAGTAGTCATGTATGGATGTGAGAGTTGGACCATAAAGAAAGCTGAGCACCAAAGAATTGATGCTTTTGAACTGCAGTGTTGGAGAAGACTCTTGAGAGTCCCTTGGACTGCAAGGAGATCCAACCAGTCCATCCTAAAGGAAATCAGTCCTGAATATTCATTGGAAGGATTGATGCTGAAGCTGAAGCTCCAATACTTTGGCCACCTGATGCGAAGAACTGACTCATTTGAAAAGACCTTGATGCTGGGAAAGATTGAAGGCCGGAGGAGAAGGGGACAACAGAGGATAAGATGGTTGGATGGCATCACAGACTCAATGGACATGAGTTTGAGTAAGCTCCAGGAGTTTATGATGGACAGGGAAGCTTAGTGTGCTGTAGTCCATGGGGCTGCAAAGAGTCAGACACGACTGAGCAGCTGAACTGAACTAAACTGAATCCAAAATAGTATCATTTTGGGAATTCCCTGGCAGTCTAGTGGTTAGGATTCCATGCATTCATTGCTGAGGGCATGGGTTCAATCCCTGGGTTCAATCCCTGGATGGGGAATGAAGGTCTCAGGAGCTGCAGGGCCAAAAAAAAGTATCAATTTAACTTGTGATCAATAAAATGATTAATAATTTCACATTCTTGTTTTTGTAGTAAGCCCGCAATATCCAATTTGCACTTTTAGATTTTTTTTTTAATGTGGACCATTTTTAAAGTCTTCACTGAATTTCATACAATGCTGCTTCTTGTTTTTTTGGCATGAGGTATGTGAGATCTTAGCTTCCTGACCAGGGATCAAACCCGTGCCCCCTGCATTGGAAGGCCAAGTCTTAACCACTGGACCACAGGGAAGTGCCTGGTGTGCACTCTGTATTTGGACCACATGAGAACTTGAACTTGCCCCATTTCAGATATTTGACAGTCTTGTGGTATCCTACTAGATAGCTCAGGGCTAGGGAAATCTCTTGGAGAAGGCGATGGCACCCCACTCCAGTACTCTTGCCTGGAAAATCCCATGGACAGAGGAGCCTGGTAGGCTGCAGTCCATGGGGTCGCGAAGAGTTGGACACAACTGAGCAACTTCACTTTCACGCATTGGAGAAGGAAATGGCAATCCACTCCAGTGTTCTTGCCTGGAGAATCCCAGGGATGGGGGAGCCTGGTGGGCTGCCGTCTATGGGGTCGCACAGAGTCGGACACAACTGAAGTGACTTAGCAGCAGCAGCAGGGAAATCTCTCTGGAATTAACTGCCCTTCCAGAAATGGTCCTGAGTAAAACTATGGAGTGTTTACTTCTGGGAGTTCATGAAATGTATTATCCCACAACAAGATGCAAAGACAGGTTTAACAAAAAAGGAGTAGGGTGACAAAAAGTACCCACCCTATATCCAGTTTCAGAGGAGAGGCCAAAAAGTGATGTCCAGGGCACAGTTAGGAGGGTATGAGAAACTGCAGCCAAGATACATTTACAAGCTATCTTTAGTTTTCTTAACAAAAGTGGCAGCTGGTCAGAAGTAGAGTTTGGGCTACTACGACTTTATGTTTTATATTTAAATTCATGACTGTCATAACCTGAGCTGTGCCCCAGGATTCAGAAATTGACGTGGATCTTTTTGGCTGCTCGAAGTTCTACTTTTTCAAGATCTGTGGGACCGCACCTGCCCATCAAGGGTGGTACCAGATATGGATTCGACTTGGGCTAATTCAACTATTACACTTGGCAGAGAGCACAAAAGCAAGATAAGGATTCAAACAGGCGAGGACAGTGGATCTCAAAGTGGGTTCCCTGGGTCACCAGAAGCATAAGCAGCATCCCCTAGAATGGGTTATAAAAAGAAAGTCCAGGGTCCTACCCAGATCAACAAGCCAAATCTGGGGCTGGCCCCAGCAGTCTGTGACTTCCCAAGACCCCCAGGGATGCTGGGGCAAGCTTAAGGTTCGGAACTTCTAGGGTAGGCCACTCCCCACCCTCCATTTCCCGCAGTGAACATATGCTCATAGCGTGCATGAACTGGGAGCATAAATCTATTGGTCCTGTGTGCTCATTCATGTCCAACTCCGAAGCCCCATGGACTGTAGCCCACCAGGCTCTTCTGTCCATGGGGATTCTCCAGGTAAGGATCCTGGAGTGGGTTGCCATTTCCTATTCCAAAGGATCTTCCTGACCCAGGGATGGAACCTGTGTCTTTCGCGCCTCCTGTACTGGCAAGCGGGGTCTTTACCATCAGCACCACCTAGGAAGCCCCCTATTGGTGCTACTGCCCCCTAGAACATGACTGGCCTTTAAGGAAATATATGTTTGCCCAGCTATTGTTCCTAATCCCCAATTGACCACATCATCTGCGGTCTGTTCAGTGCGCCTAGAAACTCTGGGTGATCTGAACTTATCAAAACATTGTACAGCAGAACTGTTTTATGGACAACTGAAAGGGAATTTCCAAGAGTAATTCTGACTTGTGATTTTCCTTCTTAAGCACCAACTCTAGACTGTAACCACCCCTCTCCCTTAAGATAAGACCTCACTGTACATTCATTGTAAGAGAATAGACTAGTAAGAGATTAATGCTTAAGCCAAAGGAATGAATGGCTAAAGGTGGTATTAGCCAAATGGTAACATTTTGTTGGGGTAGCTAAATGGAGAGGAGGTGCGTCTCAAAGGCCACAGGGAGGGCCTGAGCCCTCGTTACCCTTCCAGGAGTCAGGCCAGGCCTACCTAGGTAAGTCATACGCTGCTGCAGGTTAGATGACAGCTGGGCCAACTCTTCTTTCAGGGTGTCGTGTCTGACAGGCATCTGGGCTAAGTGGCTCATGGAATACCTGACGGCCTTCTTCTTTTCTTCAGGAGTTGTGGCATGTTTGGCAGCCAGCATGGCCTGGGACAGGGCCGTGTCGGGAGGGACAAAGACAGAAGAGCATGCAGGAGAGAGCAAGTCCTCATCCTCCACTTCCAGCAAGTCCTCCACCTCGCCCTCGGGGAAGGCTCCGCGTGAGGGCCCCGCTCCCAGAAATTCTGCAAGCACCCCCAAGGGCCCGGCTGTGGCTGCGGTGGTTGCTACAGTGGCCAATTTGGTGGCGGGGGCGTCCCTGATCAGCTTGGCAGCGGCCTTGGCCGCCCGGGCTGCTGATGTGGCCACATCAGAGGTGTAGGAGGCAGCGGCCGCGGCCGTGAGGGCAGCGCTGGGTTTCATCTGCTGAACGGCAGACCGGAATCTCTTAGGGAGGCCTCCTGGCGGGACTTCAGCCCTCGGGGCTCTGTCCAGAGGGCCTCCCCTTTCCACGGAGGAGTAGTCTTCCTCCTTTTCTGAGAGAGCTGAGAGCTTAGACATGTCTCCTGGGTAGTACATGGACCGCTGTGAACGAGGCCAAGCTGAGCCCAGCTCCATGGCTGGGGGTGGGGCTCTGAAGCCCTGGAACCTGGCAGGCGGGAAGCCCATTGGGCCTAGGCCAGGCTGGAAGCCCCAGGAAGGCCCAGGGCTAGTCCTGGGAAAGCCTCTGGGAGGAGGCCAGCCTTGTGGTGGTACAGTCCAGGATCCTGATGGTGTGGGTTGAAGGCCCGGGGCAGGTTCCAGTTCAGGGGCAGGCCCAGGTCCGAATGCAGGCCCAGGCCCAGGAGCAGGCCCGGGTCCGAATGCAGGCCCAGATCTGGATGAAGGCCCAGGTCCAGGCACAGGCCCAGGTCCGGATGAAGGTTCAGGCCCAGGAGCAGGCTCAGGTCTGAACTCAGGCGCAGCTTCGGATGAAGGCCCAGGTCCAGGCACAGGCCCGGCTCCCAACGTAGGCCCAGGCCCAGGCCCAGGCTCTAGCACTTGGGGCTGGTCTGGCCCCTCAGCCCCAAGGAGCAGAGCTGCTTGGGCAGGCTCCTCCTCCAGTAGCTGCCCCGGCGCCTGGTACTGCCAGATGGTCTCCAGGAACCTGGGGTGCCGGATGGCCTCTGAGAAGTGGCTGAGACCCCCTCCTCCACGGTCCTTGGCTGTCTGGGCAACAGAGGTCTCCGAGGCGAGCTCTGAGATCTGCCACAGGTCGGAGTTTCCCAGCAGTTGTGGAGCAGCTCCCTGTGGGATGTGGGGCTGGTCTGGTGGGGCTGCTCCAGACCAGCTCATGATCACCCTGCCCCCCACCCTGTCACCCGTCCCTCCCCAACCCCGGTCCCCCTCCGCCATGTCCTTCACTTACTGGGATGAACATGGCCTCGTGGAGACTGCTCCAGAGCACCAGGTCCTCGGGTTTAGGGATGGTGGTCACCTTGCTCTGGAGAGAAGTCTGTGGGTGGGATGGAGAAGGAGGTGGGGAACAAGGGTTGTGAACCCAGAGGGTGCGGTGCTCTCAGCGGCTTCCTCCTCCACACTTGCAAACAGAGGGGCCTTTCCAGACTGTTCTCCTCTTTCCCCCTCCCTGCCACTGCACACCCCTGGGCCTGGAGGGCATGGATCCGGGGTGGGAGGATGGGGCCGGGCCCTCACCACTTCCCGCTGCAGTGCGCTCATCTTCCGGTTCTGCCCTCTCAAATCTTCTGAGAAGGCGTCTATTCTCTGTGGACTGATCTGTCAAATGAGCCAAGCCTGTGAGCCAGAGTGTGCAGGGTATGGTCCCGGCCCAGGTTCTTCCCCAGTGCAAATGCAAGGCCTTAAGACTGAGAGACCGAGAGGGAAGAACAGTTTCCAAAACAAGCGTTTCTCACGGAGTGGGAAAGGGTTCCTTGGGCAAATAAGTTTGGGAAATGCTAGGCTTAAAAATCATGTACGGGGTTTCTGTACTGTAGGATATTGTAGAGCCTTCAGTGGACCAAAGTACATTAAGAATCTCCAAGAAGCAGGCTGAGAAGGCATTGTTGCCAAACAGATTTGACCAAGGATCCTATTTAGCATTTCATAATACAGTTTCCTGACAGTCCCCTTGCTGCTACAGAAGGGAGCTACCCAGCCCCAAAATGAAATTCTCAGAGTTGCCATGATGACCAACTGTGTACACTGACCTGTACATTAGGGATGATAATGTAAATATTGTTATTTGGGGGCGAGTTGTAAAACCTCAGCCACAAAACTAGTTAGAGGGTGTGGAGACCTGGCTTTTAAGCCCAGATCTGATTCACCAGCTGTGAGCTTACATTTCAGGGATTCCATATCCTTTCACATCATCATAATATCTGGGTTGATATCCTTATGGCTACAGAAGGAGCTAGAATATATGCCTATGCTAGGTTTACTCTACTTTTCAGTGTGAACAAAGTTTTCCAGACAAAGAATAAGTATTCTCTTTCTGCTAAGCTGGTGGACTTTAAGTCTGGAGCCGCCAGGACTTGAGGGGTAGCTGCCTGAGAATGAAGCCAACCCAGAGGAAAGTGCCACTGAAGGAGAAATCTTGATGTGGTATGAGCACCTTGATCTGGCTGTGCCTGACAGCATTCCTGACATTTTTAGTAAACGAGACAATACATTATTTTGCCTAAGGCAGAACGAACTAGGTTTCTGTCACTCACAAATGTCTTTTCACATTAGGATGAGGATCATGGTGGAAACTGCAGAGTTCAGTGGGATAGGCCAAGTGGCTGGGCCATGTCAGGCCCCTTCTCTTGCCCCCATAGCTATGTTCTTTGACTAAGAATAGGCTTCTTGGATTTATCTGGTCATCCCAACCGCCAGAGGTCCAAGCAGCATGACCACTATGAGGGATGCTGGGGAGGGTCTACCTTCTCAAACACGTCTTTCAGCATGGCCACCTCCTTCCCGAGGGTTTCAACGGAGACCTTGAGTGCATAAATGTCCGTGAGCAAATCCTGCAGGGTTCTTATGGACTGAAGAGGGAGAGGAAAGGAAAATGTGAAGTTGAGTGTAGTTAGCGGAAGACAGGTAAAGTGTGGAAGCTCTCTGGTGATGGTCATGGTTCTAGAAGTCTTCTTGGCTCTCCCAAGGCCTAGGCTGGAACATATTCAGAGGCCATAAAATGACAGTGAAGTCAATCGTGCTCTGAGCTCTCAGGGGCCTAAGTGGGAAGGGGGCAACCCTGGGTGTGAATGTGTTCAGTAAGCAGGAGTCATTCATCATGAAACATCTCATGCCCTTTAGTGAGAACCACCAGAGGATCAACGAGGCAGCTACTGGATTTACATTTTTAAAGGGTCCTTATGGCTGCATGTGTACATTCACCCTGGGAGAGTAAGGGGAAAAGCCAGAGGAGGAGGGAGGAGACTTCAAAGCAAGAGCTCATGGGTGCAATACTGATCTTATTGCTCAGCTCCTCCAATGACTGGAGCTGTTCCTGCATTTTCCTAGATTTTGAAGTCCTCAATCATTAAATAGGTATGAAAAAATGTGATAATGTATATAGAGGGTATAGTGCATAGTTAGGCATTCAGATAACAAAAATAACAAATGGTGAAATGGCAGAAGTCCTTCCTATCTGTGGTGGTAATGGTGGTGTTTTAGTTGCTAAGTCATGTCTGATTCTTGCGACCCCATGGACTATAGCCTCCTGGGCTCCTCTGTCCACGGGTAATTACATTAAATGTAAATGGTTGAAATTGAATTACATTAAATGTAAATGTAAACATTAAAAGGCACAGATTGGCAGAATAGATAAGAAAATATGATCCAACCTCATACCATCTAAAAGAGACACATTTTATTATCTATTTATTAATTTTAGGCTGCGCTGTGCAGCATGTGGGATCTTAGTTCTCCAACTAGGGATCTTTTAGTTGTGGCGTGCAGGATCCTTAGTTGTGCCATGTGGGATCTAGTTCCCTGACCAGAGGTTGAACCTGGGCCCTCTGCATTGGGAGTGCAGAGTCTCAGCCACTGGACATCAGTGAAGTCCTAAGATATAATAATTATAAACATATATACACCTAGTAGTGAAGCCCTAAAAATATATGCGGCAAAATCTGAGAGAACGGAAAGGAGAAATAGTTGAAGACTTCAATATCCCATTTTCAATAATGGATAAAACAACTAGACAGAAGATCATCAAGGAAACAGGAGATGTGAACATCACTATAGACCAACTGGATGTTACAGACATCTACAAGACACTCCACTCAACAGTGGCACAATACACACAGGACATTCTACAGGACAGCCTATACTAAGGCCATAAAACAAAACTCAACAAATTTAAAAAGGATTGAAGTCATACAAAATGTATGATTTTTGTGTAACAAAAATATGTAACAATGGAATTAAATTAGAAATCAGTAGCATTTGATTTGGAATTTGAAAGTTCACAAATATTTGGAAATTAAACAGCCCTGTCCTAACTAAACAATGGGTCAAAGAAGAAATTGCAAAGGAAATTAAAAACACTTTGAGATGAATTAAAATGAAACTACTAGGACTTCCCTAGAGATCCAGTTGTTAAGACTCCCTGCTCCCAACGCAGGAGGCCTGAGTTTGGTCCCTGGTCTTGGAACTAGAGCCCGTATGCTGCAACTATGAGTCTGCTTGCCACAACTGAAGATCCTGTGTAAGACCCAGTACAGCCAAACAAATAGATAAATAAGCTTTTAAAACATAAATAAAATGAAAACACAAACACACCAAAACTTATGGGATGTAGCTAAAACAATGCTTAAAGAGAAATTTTAGCTGGAAGTGACTATATTAACAAAGAAGAAAGATCTCAAATCAACAGTCTAGCCATCAACCTTAAGACACTGGGGAAAGCAGATCAAAATAAACCTAAAGGGGATAGGAGAAATGAAAGGATAAAGATTGGAGTGGAAACTAATGAAAGAGAAAATGAAGAATAACACAGGAAACCAATGAAACTAAAAGCTGGTTCTTTGAAAAGATCAACAATAAACCTTTTGCTAGATTGACCAAGAGAAGAAGAAAAGATTCAAATTACTAGAATGAGAAATGAAATAGGGAACATTGCTATTGACCCTACAGAAATAAAAAGAATTATGAAGGAATACTATGAACAGTATGCCAACAAATTAGATAAGTTGGATAAGATGGACAAATTCCTAGAAAGACATAAACTTCCAAAGCTGACTCAAGAAAAAAATAGATAATCTGAATAGACCCGAAACAAGTAAAATGATTGAATTATCAAAACAAAAACAACACATGAAAAAAGGCCAAGCCCTGGTGGCTTTACCAATGACTTTTATCAAACCTTTAAAGGAGAATTAATACCAACTCTTAACACATTATTGACTAGAGAGGTATTAACGCTACTGGTGTTAGTTTCTGCAAAAGTCCCCGGATCAGTAAGGTGTTAACAACCTTCTCCAGGGACTTCCCTGGTGGTCCGGTGGTTAAGAATCCACCTGCCAACGGAGGGCACGCAGGTTTGATCCCTTGTCCAGGAAGACCCCACATGCCACAGAGCAACAAAGCCCGCGCACCACAGCTACTGAGGACCACTTGCCGAAAGCCCGTGCTCAGCAACGAGAGAAGCCCTTGCAATGAGCAGCCCACACACCACAGCGAAGAGTAGCCCCCACTCACTGCAACTAGAGAAAGTCTGTACACAGCAATGAAGATGTAGTGCAGCTAAACATGAGTAAATGAATAATAGATCTGGTAGGAAAAAAAACACAACAAACTTTTCCAAAAAACAGAAGAATTCCAAACTCACTCTATGAGGCCAGTATTGCACTGATAAAAATCAAAGACACCACAGGAAAACTACAATATGGATGCAAAACTCCTCAACAAAATGCTAGCAAACTGGATCCATAAACATATAAGACAAATAATCCAATTAAAAATCGGCAAAGACCTGAACAGACATTTCTCCAAAGATGATATACAAATGACCAATCAGCACATGCAAAGGTGCTCAGCATCGTTAGTGATAGTCACTCCATCGTGTCTGACTCTTTGCAGCCCCATGGACTGCAGCCCATACAATTGATAAATACAATTGTCTACCAAAAAAAAAAAATTTACTGATACATGCTACAGATAAACCTAAAGATATTATGGTAAGTGAGGAATGGGGCTCAAGGAGGCACAGGAATGGAGAGTGAAAGCTAATGGTTTAAGGGGATTCTTTTTGGGTTGTTGAAAATGTCCTAAAACTGTGAAAGTTGCACACGTGTGAGTATACTAAAAACGCTGCATTCTATGTGTGTGTGGGCTAAGTCGTTTCAGTCATGTCCGACTCTTTGTGACCCCATGGACTGTAGCCCACCGGGCTCCCCTGTCCACGGGGTTCTCCAGGCAAGAATACTGGAGTGGGTTGCCATGCCCTCCTCCAGGCGATCTTCCCAACCCAGGGACTGAACCCATGTCTCACGTCTCCTGCATTGACAGGCAGGTTCTTTACAACAAGCACCACATGGGAAGCCCATTGCATTGTATACTTCATTTTAAACTGAGGTATAGGGACTTCCCTGGTAGTCCCATGCTTAAGACCTCGCCTTCCAATGCAGTGGGTGCAGGTTTGATCCCTGTCCTGGGAGCTAAGATCCCACTTGCCTCGCAGCCAAAAAAATCAAAACATAAAACTGAAGCAATTTGGTAACAACTTCAGTAAGGACTTTAAAAATGGTCCACGTTAAAAAAAAACAAAACTTAAATAAATTGAGTATAATTAGTATATAACATTGCTATACACTTTAAATGGATGAACTCTCTGTTATGTGGACTATATCTCAATAAAGCTTTAAAAAATAGCATTTTTGTTTTCCCTGGGGGAAACTGTCAACACTGTCTATTGAATAGTATTTATGAGTTATTGTTAATTTTGCTGGGAGTGATAATGGTATGAAGAGACTGGTTTCCAAGGCCTTATCTTCTGTAGGTGAAAAAACGCTTTTCAGAGAAATCTACAAGGACCAGGTCCCCCATCTATGCAGGACTCCTCCCACTCCCCTTGTCTCTCCAGGTGTAACCAGGAGGACCGATTCACCTGAGCAGGTATCAACCTCCCTCCCGTGGGGAAGTGCAGGGCAAACCCAGAAAAGATGGCCTGGCTGCCCTGAGGGCAAGGGCTGCACCAGAGAGGAGGAAGACTCTTCTCAAGAGGCGCTGGTCTCAAAGGCTCAGCAGTAAAGAATCCGCCTGCAATGCAGGAGACTCAGGAGACACAGGTTGGATCCTTGCGTTGGGAAGATCCCCTAGAGGAGGGCATGGCAAGACACTCCAGTATCCTTGCCTAGAGACTCCCAGGGACAGAGGAGCCTGGCGGGCTACAGTTCTTAGTGTCACAAAGAGTTGGAAATGACTGAAGCACCTTAGCATGCACAGTGGGACCTACGAGTGTGTTTATGGGAACAGGGTGAGCCCAAACGATCTTAATATTAAATAACAAACAGTGGCCCCTCATTTTCCCCCGTGAGGCTGGTGGCCGGCCAGCAGGGGTTATCATCACAGATGAGATAACCGAGGCCTCAAGGAGACAGGCAGGGTCTTCTGAACAACTTTCTAAATCTCCTGGTCAGGGCTGCCTGGGAACCTGTGATTCTGGAAGACTCCCTGGCGCCCAAAGTCTGGGTCGGCACCCCCATGGAAGTTATGGAGATGACACACAGTGAGCCAGGAGCCCATGCTTTCTAACTCAGCAGTTCTCAACAGGGCAGTCTGGGCCCCAATGGGCATTTGGCCAAGTCTGGAGACATTTCTGGTTGTCATGACTAAGGGGTGCTCTGTCCTCTAGTGGCTGGAGGCCAAGGATGCTGCTTAGTGTCCTCAGTGCATGGGACACTCTCCACCACAGAGAAGCCTCTGGCCCCAGATGTTAACCATGCTGAGGGTTAGAAACTGCAATCTAAGCCTGCTTAGTGAGGCCCTGCTGTCCCGCCCCCAAGCCCCCAAACCCGGCAGTGTGCTGACCAGGAGCACCAACCCTCATGCCATGCCTGTAGGTCCTCCCAAGCCATCTCTCCAGACATCCCCTGGGTGCCTGCCTTAGTCTCCAGAGCGCCATTCACCCTGTCTGGGATGGATGCTGGGGCTGGCAGGCTTGTCTTTCCCCATAAAGGGTGGCATTTGGTCTGCCAGACTGACTGATGCAGGCGGAGGTAGGGGGGATGGTGGGGGTATGTTGTAGATTCTTAGCTAAGCAGCCTGTACCGCCCTAGAACCAGCTACCATGGCAACCCTAACAATGGGTCACCGTGGTAACCCCAGCATCCTCAGCCAGGCTGGGACTTGGTGACATTCTGTAACGGTGGCGGGGATATTCCTAGGTGCACAAGCAGTCCTCTGAGGGCGCCGTGACCAGTTCCAAACCTGTCTACCAGTCCGCTGTGTGAGCTGGGTGGGACATTCTGGGTAATCATGATTTCTAAAAGCCTTCATCCATCAAGGCAGGCTGCTCTGGAGGGGCTGACACCTCCGACACCACCCAGCTCCGAGGCCTGCGTAACCTGCCCTCGGCCACCCCTGCAGCCTGCTGTGTATCTAGTAACAGTTCTTGCCTTAAGGTCTATCTGTCTGTGGTTAGTACAGTCACTTTGGCTCTCTTCTGGCTGTTACTTGTGTGCAATTTCTTTTTTTTTTTTTTTTTGCAATATCTTTTTCTATTCAACCTGTTTGTCTTTGAAGCAAAGTGTGCCTCTTGGAGACAGCATATGGCTTAGATGATTTTTTTTTCTTTCTTTTAACTGCTTCTGCCAATCCCTGCTTTTTGTGCATATGGTAAAATACACAAAGCATTACTAAAGTGCACAATTTGGCGGCATTCGGCACATTCACAAGTGTGTACAACCATCACCACTGTTTAGTGTTCCAGAACATTTTCATCACCTCCAAAAGAAAGCCCGTTCTCACCAGGACTCAACCCCCAGCCCCTGGCAACCGCCACTTTCTGTCACTACGGACTGGCCTATTCTGGGCAGTTTGCCTGTGAACAGAGTCATGCACGGTGCGGTCCTCTGTGCCCAGAGGCTCTCACTGAGCACAGGGATTTACGGTTCACACTGTGCCGCTTTGCCCCTCATCTCATCAGGCCACCTTGGCCAGAACAGACATCCAGCTCTGTGCTGAGCAGTTCCCACGCTTTATCTTGCTCAATTGTTGTAACAATCTTGGAAGGAGGAAGCCACGGCCGCCCCTCACCCTTCCGGGTGATAAGTGGCGAGGCATCTCAGCATCCACATTCCTATGCCTTCCGCTTGCCCACTCAGCACAGGCTGAGTCTGGCTCCCCGTTTTCTAACCCTGACCTCTTTTCACCTCCATTTCCTCATGTGTAAGCTCAGGATAATGACAGCACCTGCCTCTTAAGAGTCGCTAAGAAGATTGACGGAGGAACAGATATAGCGCCCGGCTCACCTGGCATGCAGTGAGCTCTTATTCTCAAGATCACTCCCCCGGGGATGGGGCTAGTCGGGGAGCTAGGGTGAAAGAGAAATGAGGAGAAGGGGCATGAGACCCAGCAAAGTCAGACTGGTGGACTCTGGCCTGTCCTTCTTGTGGCCCAGCGACTCTGGGTTCTAGGAGGGAGTTAGGCTTGTCTGACATCTCTACAAAACCCTGGCACCGGGGCTCCCACCTTTCTCAGCTTAGACGTAAAGCCTGGTGGCCCCTGTGTGTGGATACCGTCTGGGGTGCCTGCTAGTCGAGGCAGCGGGAACAGGCCCCGGGGGGCTCTAATTCTTAGGTACCACCCTGCCTGTCCCGCCAGGAGTGGATGCCTGACCCCAGGTGTGCTATCTCTTTCTCTTACCCAAAAATTATAATCAGAAAACCTGGAGACTGGCATCTGGAAGCTGAGACGGGTTAAAGCCATATTCAAGATGCAGGTTAAAGTGAAGGCGTTCACCCTATCAGGCCCGCCCACCTACTTTCTTCCTTTTTTGCTGCTGCTGAGAAACCCCTGCGTCCTTCAAATAATACACTCCTTTGTTTAAAAGGAGTCTCAACCCAAATGCCCACCAACAGCTGAGTGGTTAAACCCGATGTTGTCTGTCCATACAACAGAATACTATTCAGCCATAAAAGGGGGTGAAGCACAGACCCAGGCTACAAGGTGGGTGAACCTGGGAAATCCGGTGCTCAGAGAGAGAAGCCAGACACAAAAGGCCACATACTGCACGATTCCATTTACGTGAAATGCCCAGATCTGGTAAATCTTTAGAGCCAGAGAGCAGGTGGGTCTTGTCGGGGAGTGGGGTGGGGAGTGACAAGGACACAGGGTTCCTTTTGGAGCCACGGAAACAGTTTAGAAGGGGACAAGGGGTGGTGCTTGTATTACATTATCAATGAGCCAAAATGCCATGCGGTCGTTCACTTTATGCTATGTGACTGCACCTCAATTTAAAAAAGAAGAGTGTTGGGGAATTAACTGGTCGTCCAGTGGCTAAGACTCTGTGCTCCCTACGCAGGGGGCCCAGGTTCCATCTCTGGTTCAGGGGACTAGATCCCACATGCTGCAACTAAGACCCGAGCAGCCAAACAAATAAAAATATTTTAAAAATAAAAATAAATTTAAACACAAGAGAGTTAATCTAAGACGTTGTGAAATGGTCCCTCCGTGCAATGGATGTCCTTTGGCGCCCCCGCACACCCATCCTCCGCCCCTACTCAGCGCCCCCAGGAGCTGCTGGCAAGCTGTGCCCTCCACACCCCGGGGTGCTCTGACTTCTGGCCCTACTGTGTAGCCATGGGAGGAAGGGAGGAGAGAGGAGCGGGGGTATTTATTCCCCAAGATCCAACTCTTCCCCAAGGCTGCAGCTCCAGATGGATAACTGTGTGTGGGGTGGGGGGCAGGCAAGCGAGTGGTCCCAGGTGGGTCCTGAAACAGGAGGCCTCAGCTCACCACCTGTTCCACCGTCACAGGCTCTGCACCCTCAGCCAATCCATGAATGTTTCTGGCTGTCAGTTTCCTCGCCTGTAGGTCCTATGCTTCCCAGGGGGCTCAGATGGGAAAGAATCCGCCAGTGATTCAGGAGACCAGGGTTTGATCCCTGGGTTGGGAAGATCCCTAAAGAAGGAAATGACAACCCACTCCAGTATTCTTGCCTGGAGTATCCTGTGGACAGAGGAGCCTGGGGGCTACAGTCCATGGGGTCGCAAAGACTCAGATATGACTGAGCAACTAACACTTTCAGTTTCTTCACCTGCAGATCCTATAGGTCTTCAATTATTTTTTTTTCCCCCACTGAGGTGATATTCACATAACATACCGTTTGAAAGTGTATGGTTCAGTGAATGCATTTAGGGCATTCACAATGCGGTGCAATCGCCAGCTCTCTGTGGTTCTAAAACCTCGTCACCACCCCCGAAAGGAAGCCCCGTAACCACTAGGCAGTCCCTCCCACGCCCGCTCCCTCCAGCCCCTGGCAGCCACTAATCAGCTTTCTGTCTCTGTGTATGCGCCCCCTCCAGACACTGTGGCCTTCTTTCCTCTATGCTGATGAAGGATGCAAACCTGGCCACTCAGGTTGCAAACTCAGGTTCCACCTGAGTCCAAAGCCGAATCCCTCCCCATTTAAGGTAAGGGCCTCTCATCAGGGGTGGGGGGGCGGGTGGGGTGAACGCCAGGCAGGAGAGTCAAGGTGAAGGGCCGTGTCTGGAGGCTGGGCAGCTTACCTTGGCCACAGCCTCCTCGTTGCCCTCCACCTTCTTCCGGAGCCTGATCAGGTTCCACAGCTCTTGGGCGGGCTGCCTGGTGCCCTGGCTGCTCTCCAGCAGCTGGGCGGTGGACGGCACGTCCCTCAGCGTGGCCAGCTGGCTCTCCAGCGTGTCCACGCGGCTCACCAGGTGGTCGAAGATGTTGCTGAGCCTCTTCAGGGGGCTGAGGGTGGGTTGGGCGTCCCCTTCCCGTGGCGGGAATGTGACTGACACAGAGGCTTGGAGGAAGTCCTCATCCCCTGAGAGGTCCTTCTCCAGCTCCGCTATGTGGATATGCTCCAGGATGCCATGGAGCAGGAAGTGCAGGGCCTTGAAGTTCACCACCCCGCACTGCGGGATGGCGATGTTGACCAGCTCCGAGAACTTAAGCGAGAAGCTCATTTTGCCAGGGTCATGGGCTGGCCCCAGCCAGCCTTCGGGGTGTGTGTGGGGACAAGTGGTGGCTTTCAGTGGGCCCTTGGGTGGCACGGACAGGTCCTCAGGCTCCTGGGGAGCCTGCAAGTCACAGTGGTCAGGGAGAGAATGGCCTCTGCCCTGGTTGGAGCTCAGATCACTTTCCAGTTGCTAGGACACCAGAGAACATGGGTGAGTGGGTGAGCTTCCGAGAGCCTAAGGTGGGCAGAGTAGCTGCTCAGTTAGTTGCTGAGCAATGTTCCAACAGACCCATGGGCCGTCTTTTATAAATACGCTGTGTGTGCTAAGTCGCTTGGGGCTTCTCTCCAGTTGAGATGCGCAGGTTTGGTAGTTGTGGCGGGTGGGCTTAGTTGCCCTTGTGGCATGTGGGATCTCGGTTCTCCATGGAACCTGTGTCCCCTGCTTTGGGAGGCAGATTCTTAACCACTGGACCTCCAGGGAAGTCCCCAGGCTGACTTAATTCAAGTCCTTCAATTATGTAAGAGCTGATGACCCCTTCTGGGAAGCAGGCAGCAGGGTGACAGAGAAGCAGCTCACTCCTTGGAAGCCTCTAGAATCAGGACTCCTCCTTGGAGTTAGGAAACCCTAGGTTCCTGCTCTGGGAGCCCAACAAACTGAGTAAATGTCAGTTCACTAGCAGATACCAAAGTAAGTCCTGAATTTCTCCTTGTGTAACTGAAGAGAATTCATGTTGGAGCAGACACTTTTTGTAGCATCAGTGTAAATTTCACATAAACCATCAATCAAGTATGCAGTTCATGATGGGCCTCCAAAAAAAAGTCAATGGACTCTCTAGGCAAAGACCAGCCTGACTCTGGGGTGGTTTTCACGGTCTGGGTTTGGCAATGAAGGTCTCTATCTTCAGGATCTGACAACCACTTGCACTGTGGCGGGTGATGTCTGCTGTCCAAAGCCTGAAGTGCAGGGCCTACTCAGTGAGAGGACCGGACAGCTCACAGGTATGAAAGCGGGAGATCTAACCACACACAGTCCAGCTAAGGACCTCCTGCCCTGTACGCTTCTCTCTAGGTACTGAGATGAGCATCCTGGGGTTGACTCCAGCCACCCTCGGCTACAAGGGGGTGCAAAAGAGGAGAGAGGCAGCTTGGACGGGCAACTGGCCCTGGCTAGGGGGGTTGGTTTACTCCTGTGACAGTAACTTCCCAGGAGCCCTGACTGACAAGGCTACTGTGCCCCGTGATGAGCTCAAGACCTAACAAGACCAGTCCTGGTCATGCCTGAACTCAGCCAAGAACGGAACGTCGTCCAAACTACAAACATGACCATGTGTAACAGTGACCTCTCCAGTCCCAACCCAAGGCGTGATGGGCTCTTCCCTCCTCCCTCAATGGCAGGAGCTACATGCCCTTAAGCCAGGGGCTGCTCCACTGAACCTCTCCTCACAGGGCCAGCCACACCCAGCCCACTGGACCCCCACCCACCCACTGCATAAGCAGGCAGGCAGGAGCTGCACTCTGGGGACTCCAGCTCCCAGGCCACCTCATCAGTCAAGAACTGATCCTTGAAGCCAGCAGCGGGCTGATCCCATGGCGCCTGCCACCTCAGACAGATGTCCCAGTAATGGTGGGTTTAGTTGCCTCTGAGTGGCCACCACGGTATCTGGCTGGTACTTCTTCGGACCTGGCCTCTTTCTGGTGCAGCACCTTTCTGCCAGGGTGTAATACCCACCAGGCTTGAGCCACCCCAGCAGCCCTGCTCAGCCATTGGTTGGTGCCACAGTGGGCACCCCCCCCCCAAGTAAGCTACCTGATACTGAGCAACTGTCCACCAGCAGCCATTAGTGGTCCTGCTCAGCCACTGGTTGGTGCCACAGTGGGCCCCACCCCCTCCCATATATAACAGGAACCAGATTTCCACTGAGGGAAGATGGTGTTTTTGAGACACCAGTCTGCCATCTCCTCAGTCTGCTGCACATGCTCATTCGCTCAGTTGTGTCTAAAGCTTTGCAGCCCTATGGGCCGTAGCCCATCAGGCTCCTCTGTCCATGGGATTCTCTAAGGCAAGAACACTGGAGCAGGTTGCCATGCCCTCCTCCAGCATCTTCGCGACCCAGGGATCAAACCCGCGTCTCTTACGTCTCCTGCATTGGCAGGCAGCTTCTATAGCAGTGGCGCCACCTGGGAAGGCCCTCTGCCTGCTAGGTTTCCAATTTAAGTCATCATTCCTGTTCCAACAACTCAGCTCCCAATTTACTGGCCTGTCGTGAGGTGAGCAGACAGAGCTTGGGCTCAGTGACAACCACACGGCCCCTGTGCTGGCTGAGCCGAGTGGCCACTTCTTGACCAGTTAGACCGTTAGACTGGCTTCGCTCCTCCAGCCTTCACGATAAGACTGGGTGAGAACACCAGTCACAGAACTCCCTGCTTCCCAACCGCACCAGCCCACCCCAACTGCATCACAACTCTCCCCACATCACCCAACAAGAGCTGAATCCCAGAACAAGTCCCTCTGCCTTAGCCCTCCTGTGAGATGCCCCAGGGGTCCCCACTGTGAGGTTAGACCAAGATTTCTATTTATTTTGGCCATGTGTGCAGCTGATGGGATCTCAGTCCTCCAACCAGGGATTGAACCTGGGCCATGGCAGTGAAAGCACCAAATCCTAACCACTGAACTGCCAGGGAAACTCCCCGTAGACTAACAGTTTAGGTGTTACCTACCTTGACATCCTTAGTCTCACAGGCTCCCTTGGTTTCCCCTGCTCTCGTCAGACGTATCCCCACTCAGCAGGAAATCACCCCCCCTCACCCTGATAGACCCCCTTGAGTCAGACCAGCTGCACTCCAGCCCACCCTCAGCCTGAGGGTCCTCAATTCCCTACCAGCCCGTGAAATTATTTAGACAAGCCCGCCTAACGGTTCACCTGCCCTAACTAAAACTCCCATACCACAACTATGGATCCTACAAGCCACAACGGAGATCCAAGATCCTGCATGCTGCACCTAAGACCTGGCACAGCCAAATAAATAATGAATACTGAAAACAAAATAAAAATCGTGTCACTCACCATAAAATTCCTAAAAGAGAACACGGGCAAAACATTCTCTGACATAAATCACAGCAATGTTTTCTTAGATCAGTCTCCCAAAGCAATAGAAATAAAACCAAAAATATACAAATGTGACCTAATCAAACTTACAAACTTTTGCACAGCAAAGGAAACCATAAACAAAAGGAAAAGACAACATATGGACTGGGAGAAAATATTTGCAAATGATGCAACAGACAAGGGCTTAATTTCCAAAATATACAAACAGCTCACACAATTCAAGAACAAAAAACCAACCCAAGTGAAAAATGGGCAGAACCTAAACAGACATTTTTCCAAAGAAGATGTATAAATGTCCACTAGTAACAATGAGAAGATGCTCAACATTGCTAATTATTCAGTTCAGTTCAGTTCAGTCACTCAGTCGTGTCCAGCTCTTTGTGACCCCATGAATCGCAGCACGCCAGGCCTCCCTGTCCATCACCAACTCCCGGAGTTCACTCAGATTCACGCCCATGGAGTCAGTAATGCCATCCAGCTATCTCATCCTCTGTAGTCCCCTTCTCCTCCTGCCCCCAATCCCTCCCAGCATCAGAGTCTTTTCCAGTGAATCAACTCTTCACATCAGGTGGCCAAAGTCCTGGAGTTTCAGCTTCAGCATCATTCCCTCCAAAGAAATCCCAGGGCTGATCTCCTTTAGAATGAACTGGTTGGATCTCCTTGCAGTCCAAGGGACTCTCAAGAGTCTTCTCCAACACCACAGTTCAAAAGCATCAATTCTTCGGCGCTCAGCTTTCTTCACAGTCCAACTCTCACATCCATACATGACTACTGGAAAAACCATAGCCTTGACTAGATGGACCTTTGTTGGCAAAGTAATGTCTCTGCTTTTCAATATGCTATCTAGGTTGGTCATAACTTTTCTTCCAAGGAGTAAGCATCTTTTAATTTCATGGCTACAGTCACCATCTGCTGTGATTTTGGAGCCCCCCAAAATAAACTCTGACACTGTTTCCACTGTTTCCCCATCTATTTCCCATGAAGTGATGGGACCAGATGCCATGATCTTCGTTTTCTGAATGTTGAGCTTTAAGCCAACTTTTTCACTCTCCTCTTTTACTTTCATCAAGAGGCTTTTTAGTTTCTCTTCACTTTCTGCCATAAGGCTGGTGTCATTTGCATATCTGAGGTTATTGATATTTCTCCCGGCAATCTTGATTCCAGCTTGTGCTTCTTCCAGCCCAGCATTTCTCATGATGTACTCTGCATAGAAGTTAAATAAGCAGGGTGAAAATATACAGCCTCAACGTACTCCTTTTCCTATTCGGAACCAGTCTGTTGTTCCATGTCCAGTTCTAACTGTTGCTTCCTGACCTGCATATAGGTTTCTCAAGAGGCAGGTCAGG